>NW_005054538.1:672025-693504 GCF_000277835.1 Geospiza fortis | reverse complement strand
CTACACGACTATTACCAAGTGAGGGGCTAACATCGCCTCTACTGAATGTTGATTGTGGCATCATTAAGATAACCACATTACATTTTCACTTTAGTAACTATTTATTTCAAACAGATGTAACTTGTGTAGATGAGGTTTATTCATGTTCTAGAAATATGGCACTTAGATTACAGAAACTGTAGGGCCTAGTCACTGGATAGGGACACAAGTATCCCAGCACAGCCTGCCAGCCTCACGTAAAGGAATCAAACTGCCTGAGGCTCTGATCAGGCAGAGTAAAAACCACAGTCACATGTAACATTCTTATCTAATCTCCTGAGGTTTTTACATGAGGCTCACTATGTGGTAAGTAGGTGCCCTTTTCACAGCAGTCTCTCCACTGCCAAAGCTTTGATACCAAGGCAGGAAGTAACAAAGAAAGTTATAATTTCCTTACAGAAGTTAGAGAAGGTAAGATACAAAGTGCTTCCTGAGAAGGGAAGGAATAACTAGTCTCTGAAGTATGTACCTAACTGACAAGCCTTTGCGGGTGCCTACAATGTGACATAAAAAAGAGGTTGGGGATGTCTGGACTTGCTTATGCACCTCTTAGCATTGAGGATGGAGCAGAGCTCAAGAGGTTTTTAATCCCCCTCCCCTTGCAGAAATTTCTGCTGGCTTCCTGCATCCCCTCTATGGGAGTTCATCTAATGTTGATGGTCCTGAAGCCTACATGCAGGTGGAAAGCAGCTGAGGCTTGGCACAAGAGCCAGCAAGTAGGTTGCATCTCATATCATGTCCTCAGACCTTTAAAATACATGGGAAGAGGTTCAGTCTATAATTTGCTTCCCCAGTCCTTTTATGAAGCTCAACACAGCTAAAAAGTAAGCAAGAAAGTCCTACCAATGAACTGAAATTTCTGCTCTGCCCTGTGATCAGTCCCTGTATTTTGAAGTTGTGCAAACATTTCTTTACGCACGGCAGCTTATCAAGAGTTTCTTTTTTTCATCTTGAACTGCCAATAATGCCAAGGCAAAAATTCAGAGCTAGAAACATCAGCTCATCTTTCAAATGTCCTCTTAGCTTCAGTAAATTCTGGAGGAATCTCAAGCAAACCTGTGGTGCCTCAGATCACATGTTGGTTGTTTACTTGGGCATTTTAGCTATGGAAGATGCCACTGAGATAAAACAGATTTGTGTTGTATTATATCATCATGAACTCACAGAAAGACACAAAAAAGGCAGTACATGTGACTGTGGTATAGTTTCCTGTGATACTACAAGTGGTCAAATTTAAGACATGAGTTCTTTTGCTACAAATAATGAAATTTCATTAAAATGTGTCTAAGAGAGTAAAGTTTAACATTTTAATCCCTATTACATTTATCAGATGGTACCACATCTGCACTGGATAGTTTAAGGTGTTTTTTAAGGTGTTTTTTAAAACTCAGACTTGTTGGGTTTAATAGGATAAATTAAGGAAAATGCTTTTTGTACAGTGATCTCAGGAACGGATCCAGAAGTTTTAGGATTACTCCAGCCATTCTTCCAGCACTGATATCCCACAGGCAGAAAATACCTATTGTTACCATTGTGTTGGCATAGCAAGTGATGCAGAAGTAGTAAGAAAGATACTAACCCACTTATGCAGGAATGTTTCTAATTTTACCAAATTCAGTATGCCTACCTGAAAATCAACCTTATGATTTCATTTGGGCATAGTGTTCTTTATCTCCTGTTCATTCTTGCTGACATGAAAACATTATATTTTAAAGAAGTGCTATTAACTTAGACAAAACTTTAGGCTGAAAGCTTACTTAACTCTATGTAGGAATAAGTGAAGTCATCTGCAACCGTACTGTTTTTTAAGAAGGTACACATGGTTTTCCTGGGTAAAAAACAGCAGATATTAAGACATTCAATGTAAATTTTATTTAATGGATATATCATTTCAGCATTTAAAATAATAATATCATAAATATTAATCATAAATATAGTAATACCATATTTCAGCCAGAGAAGACAACAAATTGTAATACTAAGAGAAATGGATTCTCAACGATGATAGGAAGATATATATTTTCCACGTTAATCTGTTTTCCACAAAGCATCCCTTGTTTCACATTTAATAAATAAATTCCACAAAGAAAATAGCAAATGGGAATGAAAGTGCTTCTTTACAAATAAAGCAATAGCTCAAGGAGCCTCAGAAGTGATGGTCCTGTCTCTTCTACTGAACAGAACATCATTCTCTGAGCATCCTCCTATGTGAGCAGTAGTGCTAGTTTCACAAATAGGCTCTCTGAAATAAGGTCTTCAGTGTAAGGGTGAAGAAATCTAGTCAGCAAGTTTCTGGCTTTGCAGATCCCACAACAGTCAAAAGGAAAATGGATTCCTGAACTGTAAAGGAAACTTGGTTTTCAGACAAACTTTTTTTTCCTGTCAAACCCTAGAGCCTAGTGTGTGGTTACACATTTTCAAATCTTGACACATGAATACTAATGCAACAAAATCCTTTTGGTCTCTTATGCTGCTTTTGGATTGGGTAAAATTAATTGTTTTCATAGTCGTGCTGGATACAGTGTTGATAATATAGAGATGGCAAGGAAGTTGTGGGTGCATGGCAGTTTGGGAGATGACACAGCCAGGACAGGTGACCCAAACTGACCAAAGGGATATTGAATACCATATGACATCGTGCTCAGTATATAAAGCTGGAGGGAAGAAGGAAGGAGGAATGTTTAGAGTGATGGCATTTGTCTTTCCAAGTAACGGTTATACACCATTACGCCTGCTCTCCTGGAAACAGCTAAATGCCTGCCTGCCCATGGGAAGCAGTAAACTAATCCTTTTGGTTTTTTCTTTACTTGTGTGCATGGCTTTAGCTTTCCCTATTAATCTATCTTTGTCTCAACCCACATGTTTTCTAGCTATTACCTTTACAATTATCTCTGTGATCCTGCGAGTGGGGGCATGAGTGAGCAGTTGCGTATCACTTGATAGTTGACTGGAGTTAAACCACAACATCTCTGTTTAAGAAGAGTTACATCAGCCTCCAGGAGAAAAACAGCCCTTGATTAAACCTAGACTGCACTTTCTTTAGGCAGACGATATGAAAGAAAAAACAAGAAATCAAAATGTAAAATGTAAGCCAAAGTACCATTGGTTTCCTAGTCCTCTAAAAGCATGAAGACTGGAAACAAAACAGTAAGTGGCCCTGTGCTAAACACAACCCTGTGATAAACACAATGCCACAGAGGACTCCATACTCAGATACACCTTATAACAGATACTCCATTGCTCATAATCTTTTCCCTTAGCCCCCTCCAGATGCTGCCAAGGCAGGCTTCAGTTGCCTCCTACTTCTGAAACACCTTCTTCCATTGCAGCAATGTTCCTCTTCAGAGTCTGACACATCTATCACCACAGTCTTTTTCAAATGAAAAACAAGGGCCTGAGAAAGTCTGCAGTGGTCCATTTTCTCTTCCTGGTCCTCTCTTTTAAGCTACTGGGGTCCTCTCTGAATGATTTTTTTTTATAAGTACAGCTGCTAGATAAGTGTTGGAAATCTGAGCCAGAAGCTAGAGCTGCAAGAGGACAAGATTTTTGAGATGAGAAGTGTGAGACTCTGGAAGGGGGGAAGAAGAATGGGATGCCAGACATGGAGTTGCAGAGGCAGGTGAGATGATGACTCCCAGGGCAAGTCTACATTTAGTGGCTATCATCTATATTATCACACCCTTCTGCCTTCTGGGAGAAGAAGGGTGAGAAGATTTTCCCTCTGTGAAGGAGTCTGGAAGAGTATGTATAAGAGACATGAGGTTTACAGAGGAGATCTGAGAGAGCAGCAAGGGATGTTCATGGAGCAGTGCATCAGAAGCTCAAGGGAACAGGAATACACTTTGGGGTGGAGCATGCAAGCAGAAGGCCCATTGCCATATTACCTCCTGCTTACACACCTACCCTATGCACAGCACTGTACTTTGCACTGCCACCTGCTTCTCTTTACAAAGGAAGGAAAAGCCATAACGTATATCTCTAGCATGTGCAAGCACAGCACTACACTTGGAAATGTGTTTCCTCTAAAAATGTCTCAGACAAAACAGGTGTAAAGGTAAACAGCCTAATTCTCCGACAAAGAAGCAGGGTGCTGCCAATGCTGTCCACTATACACAGATGTACCAACACACTCCCACCAAGTATTGCTTATAAATTAAGTATTTGCACTAGCAGACATATGCCACAAGTTTCAAAATGTTGGCCCATTATATAACTAGGATTCCTCTCATTACGAGGCAACAGCCTTTTTTTAAGAAAGAAGAACTGCACTGCTAAATGGATACAACTATCTCCTATATTACTCGAGTTACCACAGAACATCTTTACTGAAATTCCACTCATTCTGGTTCATGTACTCTGTGGCTGATTTTAAACCCTCACATCTTACAGTGGATAAATATATAAAGCATTTTGTTTTCAACTAATGTTATATAAGACCAGACAGATGTTGTTTGACCCAAGCTTTGCTCCCAAAATGAGATCAAATTTTATAATAGACTTGTGAGAAATGACTGCTCACTTTTAAAATTTCAAAGCTGTATTAAACCTATAAGATTTTAATAAAAGCTTTATTAAAAATACAACAAAAGGACTAAGTAAGGAAAAATTGCAGCACTAGGAGCACGGATTATACCACCATGTGCTTGTCTACAAAATGGATGCTCCGCCTTTTATACTTCTAGCCCCTCCTAAAGTCTTGTGAGTTTACTCCTTCCTTGCCATCCAGTGGTGGAGATCACTTTCTTACATCTTGATTGGAGGTCAGGAATTACTATAGTAACAAGCCAACCCTCCCCAAATGCCCCAACTACCAAGGCATAACAATGCAAGGGGGAAGGCATATTACAATAACATAACCATACATCTACAAAACTTCTCTTAACATACACATAATATTCACCCCTTAATTGTGAGAGCAAACCATTTCATTACTCATCTATAACAGACTCAAGATTGAAGCATACTCCTAAAAATTTTACTATACTTCTATGTGTGTGTGTATGTGTGTATATATGTGTGTGTATGTAAAATACCTTTATCTCTAAATAGGACTAAGGGAAAAGTGAAAAAACTTCATTCCAATTACTTACTCTAGAGCTGTCTGAAGGGATTGATTCATAGGTCAAAAGAACTTGCAATGAAATAGCAGCAAAGCTATTTTCATTCTGCATTTTCCAAGAAACTATATTGCATTTATGTTTTACCACTAACTGCATTATGTATTCACCATTTGCTACCTGCAAAAGTCTATAATTTGGTATTATGTTCCTGGAATTAGAGTATGCAGCCTCTGCATCATGCTGCAGGAAAGAAATGCTCCTGCTGCCTTGCCGCCCTACCACTCCACAAATCGCTGGATACCTCAGGGCTCTGCACATCCACATCAGGTCTCCTTGGGTGGACATTCCCAGAGGAATTATGCTGCTTTAAGCATGCCTATGCATGTATAACTGTGTATACTTAGCTGTGTAACCTGAGACACATGAAAAAATAATTTTAAAAATTCATATACTTTCTCCTTAATAAACAGTCCCTCAGGTCTCAGAAGTCACAGTCTACCGTGTTCTGCAGAATATTGAGATAACCATGCATCAGTCACATCCTCCATTTTCTCTGTGTTGTTTTTTCTTTTGCAGCACTTGCCAATATCCATTTGCAAATATGATAATTCCAAAACACTGCTGCCTCTACACTACAGGGTTTCAACATTCACCAATTTGAGTAGTGTTAGTGCATTATAAAGTACCGGTTTGTTTGTACAGAAAATAACAACAAATTAGGAAATTTGCTGTATGAGCATTTTATCTGCCCTGGCTTTGACATACCATCTTGTCCTGTTCAAAAACTATGGTATTGAAATAAACTATACAAAGTTTAAACATACTCATTGCTTCTAGTCCTCTTCCTCACATTCAAATCCCTTTTCAAAAATATGAGAAGATGACAAGAGATGTAGAAAGCACCTTTGTAGTGGTTTCGGTTCACTAATTTGAGATTTCTCAGCCAACACACTAATTAATGTGGTGTGTTCAGTGTTGGCCAATCTAAGTCTATCTTTGACACCTCTATCTTTGTAGCCTGATCTACCTGCTTATTCTGCCCTTATTATCAAGGGCAGAAGGAACAGAGGGCTTCCCAGGGTTTTTTTGGTCTTTAGCATGTGTATTCATAGAGGTGTGTCCAGCTTTTTCAGTGGTTTAACAGATTGTCAATTCTCAAAGCTAATTACTGATTAGTTTTTTGTCAGACAAGGAGGATACTGCAAGCAGCTTCTCTTAGAAAGTTACTTCCGTGAATGGCTCCAAGCACAACCTTTAAGGTTATCTTTTTGCTCATCTAGCAAATTATGTGGCTGTCTGCCTCTGGACAAGATTTGCGGGGCTGCATCAACATGCAAAAAACTCAAAAGAAGGAGTGGATCTATGGGTGCTTTAATTGTCACACTGTCCTGAAACTGAGACCTCCAGCACAACAATGATCTCTAAGACTAAACAAAATCAGCAATGAACAACAATTAAGATGGTTTCCTAAACAAACTTCAGTCCTGCTTATGGCCAGTTAGAGGTAATTTGCTTAGAGTATAATTTTTTTCAAGCTGTCAATTCGGCAAAAAAATTGCCATCAAGTTAAAAATAATGTAACAGAACCTTGAGGCAGATGAGAAAATGGCTATATTGTCCCAAGAACCAAAGGGTATCCTAAGTTCATTTTACCATTCAGTAAAATCAGATAACACAATCTGACTTCTTTTTTAGCAGTCTCATATGCATTTTCTTATTCCTAACTTAGAGTGGACAGAGCAAAATACGAGTTTTAAGAATTACCTGTTCTCACATTTCACTTATATTCTTAAAAGCAGAGGATTTTAAGCATGAATCTGCCACTCATGGCATACCTGTTTCCTGTCTATATTAAATTTAAAAGCAACCTCTCTTGAAATGATCACAAATTGCACACTGACAGTTGGTCACCTTCTTTTAAACAGGCACCTACCATAGCTTTACCACATCTCTCTATGGCCATCTCTCAATTTCTGTTGCTAAGTATTGCAACACATGTGGCAAAACAGCTGGATCACTTACTGTTCATTAAATGTGGAAATGACACAGCAGGTGGCTGTCAGGTTTTCTCCATTACTTTGCACTTACTTAGTCTGATATTCAATCCACTTAATATGCATTTTGGTAAGTGGAATGAGAACTATTTCTCTAAATCAGAATGATTCATCTAAGGATTATTTTTCCCTCCCCCATACTTTTTTCCCAAACTTCAAATAAAATTAAATTCTGAATTACCTTGTTGGTACATTTCTATTAATAACAGATGCCAAAAACACTTCATTCCTCTATCAGTATTGCTCAGATGAGCATCCCATGCTTGAAAGGTCTCAGGATGACAATGAAAACTTTCTGCTTCAAAGACTGAAAACCTTGAAAAATACCTTAATGAAGCCAAGAAGATTTCCTGGAATTAAAAAAAAAATGAAAGAAATAAAAAAATTATAAATTGTGCTAATTGTTCCAAATGCTTGCATGAATTTGGGCCAGTTTCTGTCAAATTTTCTCTTGTTATTATTTGCCTTGTCATTCACAGACTTCAACTAAGTTATGGCTGCACACAGATTTTTGTTCAGAACTGTAAACTTTCATTAAAACAAAGAAAAATCTTGAAAGCCAAAATTATTTCCTTTTTCATTCAGACTTGAATACTTTTAAAGAGGCTCCACTGTCCAGAAGGCATGCCAAATTAACTTTTTTACATGTCTATGGATCAGCTCTGCAGCAATCTTATGTCAGTGGCAAAATATAATAGAATAATACATAGAAGTAGGTGCCTTGCAAATGCCACAAAGACATGCAGAAAGTTGCTTGTATTTGTGTTTCACAACTGATCATGGATTCTGGCATCTGAATAACAGGATGGTGGTCTGGAGGCCGGATGTGTTCCATCACCCACACAATGCCTGAGAACAATAAATGTATGTTGTTTGGGCTACAGCTAAACTATTTTTAAGAACTGAAATGAGAAAAGGTTTGGTATTTAACACTGAATTAAAAAAAAAAAAGTCTTCCATTAAATATAAATTAACACGACAATTCTTTCTTTCTGATTTTTTCATTGACCATTTCTTTGCTTTCGTGAACATATCCATGTCAAAATTTGTGAAGGATTCAGAGGGGATGACTTAAAAGTGATAAGAAGGGCTGTGTCCTGTGCCAAAAGCTTTTAAAAAGGAGAGCTGGTGAAGAATGACAACTGCAAATCTGTAAGTACATAAATTATCTACAAATGCTGGTTGATAGCCTAATGCGGTAAAAAAAGCAATGGTTGATAGCCTGACATGGTGAGTAAGCCTGCTTCTGCATTGACAAGGGGTAAGTGATTAAACAACTGTTACTCAGACATCATGAGAATGCCATTATTTCTGTATGTATGTTTCAAATTAAAGTACTATGGAAACAGTCTTAGGAAATGAAAATACAGAGAATGACAGTATGGAAAGATGCCACTCTACCTTACTTCAGGTGTTTGTCTATAGCAACTGAAGAAAGAAAACAACTGACATTGTATTTATAATTTTCTGCTGCTTTGTGTATGCCTGAACTGTGATAAAATCTTCCTCTGTGCAGGTGTGCTAGAAAGAAAATATTGCACCCATCAGTTTCTGAATTCAATTAAGTAGTTGCAAGTGCTAAGTTAAAAAACTGATCTCTAAATTTCCATTATTTTCATGGACAGATCAGAGTGTCTGTCCCTGAAATTATTTTAACCTACAGATTTGGACTACATTTGACACTCAAAGTTATTTCTGATTTCACTCTTGAACTGAACTGCAGAACAAAAACTGACATCCTGGATTCCTATCCCCACAGCTTGTAACTAGTGATAAAAAGATGACTGTCTTTTTATTGCAACAGTGCATGTTTTTAGGGTTTTAGCTGTCATTTGACAACACTTTCAGTTACACACTGATTAGATAAATACTAAAATTAGACACTGCATAGAAGTCTGGCTTACCAGAGCTATCACTTTTCTGTCATTCTGTCACAGCTTTGTAGACCCACAGCAAAGTAATTGCAGACCAGTATATGGTAAGAGGAGTTGAGTGTGATCTTCAGCCTCAAAATTATCCATGTCCATGATCCGAGTGTTGCATTCCCCCTTCCTTGGTATCAACTGAGGCTCTGCAAGCCAACAGAGATATGGGAATGCAGTGCCTCCTACAATGGAAAGTACACTGACACTGTCAACAGAATTGCAATTCTCCTGTTGCAGCATTAACTACTTGTATAAAATGGTAATGACAACAACAAAACACTTGAAAATACTTCCTGTATTTTACATGAAAGGGAAAAATTTGTGCTTTCCTCTAAACTGTGTTTCTTTTTGTTTCTTCTTCCCCCTTGCCCCACTCCCCTGTCTTTTTAGCTTAGTTGTGGGTTTTGCATTTTTTTGGAGTTGCACCCAACATATCTGGTTTGTCACTGGACCTGTTCATGACAAACATCACTGCCAGTTCCTGATGCTTCTTGCAGCAGCTAAATTTTGTCCTTCAGTATACTTTCAGGCTACCCATCTGACTGAGTTGGTGCAGTGTGTTCATAGGTTTCAACTTGCAACACTGCCTGGAAAGGAGTAAAATTTCCACTTGATGACAGTAGAGAAAAAAGCAGGCTTAAGTCTGTGACAGCCCACAGTTTCTCATCAGAGTAAAAACAGTGAGTACTTGATCCACACACCCTCCTTTCCAAGATACGCTACTTTTTTCACTTCAAAATATTCCTGAACTCTTACTTGCAGTTTTTGTGGTCTCAAAATCAAACTAAATCTGTTCCTGATTGGACTGGATCTGGAGGATGTTTTACCATATGTTTAAGGAAAACATCACAGTAGAACATACTCCTTAACTTTATTGCCATCAGATAGTCCTTTAAAAATGGATTAAACTGTATAGGAATTGCCTTTGAGTGCCTTTTTAATGTTTCTTGCTTACACAATTTAAAGAATTCAAAAAAAAGTTTCAGCAAAAGACTTTTATCTCCATTCATCACACTCTCTGACTGCTAAGAGTAAAAAAACTGCTTTCCTGTTTTCTCACTGGGAATAAAATATATAATGTAACAGTCTTGACTTAATAACAGGGCGAGGAACTTAGGATGCACAGGACATGCACAGACATCGGGACAATATATCTGCTCCAGAACCCACATCCCTTTCTCCAAAGTGCATTTCAATTGCAAATCACAGGCTGGAAGAATAGGACAGATGGTCTCCAACCCAATTTCAGTGTTATTTTCCTGAAAACTCAGCTGGTCCTTCCCATGATGAGACACTTCATTAGAGTCACTTCACATCAGAAAAGCTGGAACTGTGCATGTGCACAAAAAGACCATGCTGGGTATAACATGACAGGAGAGGAGGAGGTTGTGGCATACGACTTTTGAGATGTCTACCATTCTGTTAAGCTACTGATCAAGTTCAGCTATGTCTAAAAAGTTAATGGGATATGCATACAGAAATTTCCTAAGGAAAAGGATGGTCAGTTTTCCTTAGGAATCCAGGGTAAGAATTATGCCAACAGGAATTGCAAGGCATACCAGTTTGGTATGAGTTTGTAGAGGCTATTAATCTCTCATAGTGGATGTTTCTAAGTAATACTTTATTAAACACCTCCTTCCTTATCAAGATAAAGACTATACTTAAATTCATGTATTTTCCTATACAAAACTTCCCACCCATATGTAGTTTCTTCTTTAAATCTGAAGGGAAGACTGGGCTGGCAAATTCTGTTAGTCACACAACTAACAGTTCCTGGAACAGCCTTGTACATATGAGTGTTACACAGACATTTAAGACTCACATGCTTGTACAGGTATACAACATTTGGCTTTAAAAATATATCTTTAAAAATATATCTGCATGTCAGGCCCCAACACAGTCTATCTATGTCAAGAACTGCAGTTGATCTGATGCTGCCAAAACCAGAACTGGAAATCTCGCACAGTTACAAAACAAATGCTCAGGATTCGTTATGGTACAAGATTCAGTTGATATACATCAGGCAGAGAAGTGTGGTCAAGGACAGGCATTTGTCAGTCCTCAAACTAGGACCTTCTAGTCTTTGTTTATCCATGGAGCTTCAGCTCAAACTGTTGTTTCCATTTCAGAAGTGTATTTGTTCCCTGCTGTTCAGAGAGGCACAGTTCTGCTAGAACACCCACAAGTCACTATCTTGCCTTATCATCAGTAATACACTTATCCTATGAAGTGCAAGAAGACAGTGATATAAAAAAACACCCAAAAACCCAAAAACAACAACAACAATGACAACAACAAAAAAACCCGAGATATGCATTTCTCTTTGAACTGCCTAAAAAACACCTTCTTAGACCCCATGTGGATACACACAAAAGTAAGGAGAAAATGCAGCCTTTGAATAGTCTTTTTCCTTGCATTCCCCTTCTGACTTGTAAATCTCAATCTACAAGTCAGATTGGCACACACAAAATGGGCACACAGCTCTCATGAAACATAACATGAACCTAGATGGGAGACAATTAAAAGGAAGAGAGACAAACAATGTTTTAATGATAAATGAGACCTGGATCTGTTGTAGATGAGTTTAAAATACAAGAAAGTGTATTTCACATGTTCAGCTTTGTGCAATGATTTTGTTTATTATTTTAACAAGTTAGGGAAAGTGGAACTCATCTCTCTTATTTGTGTTGGGAGTTTTTTTAATCTAAATAAAACAGGCAGTAAACAAATATTGAGACCCAGCAAGGAAAGAATGTGGGCTTTATTCTACCCATCAATTAGCCTTAAACACCTGTTCTTTGCAAAGTCACAGCTATCCTGCACAACATGGCCTCCCTCTCCAATTTTCAGATCCCACATACTGCTTTAAGTAGACACCGACAAGCTTTGATGCTCCAAGATTGTCAAAATGTGACAGGTGGTAAAGCAGGAGTCCTGCAGGTCTCTCTCTGTTGAGTAACTGGAGATAGGCTTCTTGCTATGACTCAGACAAGTGAACTAAGGCTCATAGCTGTTACTCCCATTGGTGTCACCTTAAAACCATAGAAACATAAAATTATGTGAGTTGGAAGAGACTTTTTAAAGGTCATCTAGTCCAGCCCCAGGAATGTCTTCAACTAAATCAGGTTGCTCAGAATCCAGTCCAACCTGACCTTAATGTTTCCAGGGATGAGGCATCTACTGTCTCTCTAGGCATTTCAGTGTTTCAGTGTTTCACCATTTGCATAGTATAAACATTTTCTTCCTTCCAGCTAATATAAATTGACCCCCTTCAGTTTAAAACCATTACCCCTTGTCCAACAACAAGAGGCCCTACTGAAAAATGTGCCCCCATCTTTCTTATAAGCCTCCTTTAAGTACTGTAAGGTCACAATGAAGGTCTCTGGAGCCTTCTTTTCTCCAGGCTGAACACCTCCAATTATTTTAGCCTTTCCTCATAGGAGAGCTGTTCCACCCCTCTTCGTTGAGGCCCTGGTCTGGATCTGCTCCAACAGATCCATTATTTCTTGTGTTCGAGACCTCTAGAACTGGACACAGTATTCCAAGCGGGGTCTCATGAAAGTGGAGTAGGGAATGGAATCATCTCCCTTTTGGCCTTGGTCTTTGGATTCAGACCAGGACACAGTTTTCTGGGCTGTGGAGCACACTTTGTTGGCTCATCTTTAGGCTATTATCCACCAGAACTTTCCCAAGTCCTTCTCTGCAAGGCTGCTCTCAATTTCTTCATCCTCCAGCTGGTATTGTACTGGGAGTTGCCCTGAGCCAGGTGCAGAACCTGGTGTTTGAACTTGTTGAACCTCATGAGGTTCCCATGGGCCTATTTCTCAAACTTGTCCAGATACCTCAGGTACTTTAGATAAGCCAAACACTTGATCTGGTGTCATCTGCAAATTTACTGAGAGTGCACTCAATCCCTTTGTCTCTGACTCCAATAAAGACATTAAGTAGCACCGGCCCCATTATGGACACCTCCCTCAGGGGCCCTTATTGGGTCCCCAAGCTGTTGATTACCCTGTGGATGTGACTGTCAAACCAATTCCTCCTCCAGTGAACAGTCCCCCCCTCAAATCCATCTCTCTCCAATTTAGCAAAATGATGTTGTGGGGAACCATATCAAAGGCCTTAAATAAATCCAGATAGATTTTTCCTAAATCCAGATTAGATCCCTTTAATTGCCCACCGATGTAATCATTCCGTAATAGAAGGTCATTAAGGTCTCTAGATCAGGCAGGACCTTACTTTGGTGAAACTGTGCTGGTTGTCTCAACTCACCTCCCTTTCATGTGCCTTAGCATGGCTTCTGGGAGGATCTGTTCCATTATCTTCCCAAGCACAGAGGTGAAATTGACAGGCTGGGAGCTCCCAGGATCCTCCTTTCTACCCCTTTTTTAGATGGGTATAATGTATCTCACCAGGGTCTTCACCTGACTGCCACAACTTCTTGAATATCATGGAGAGTTGGCTTGGCAGCTATATCAGACAATTCTTGCAATGCATCTCACTAGGTCCCATGGACTTAAGTAGAATCAGGTTCCGTCAGGTGGTCATGAACCAGATCTTCACTTAGAGTGGGAAATGTTTTCCTTCCCTAGTCCCCATCTAATAGTTCATCCACGCAAGAGATGTGGGAGAAGATGTTCCCATTGAAGTCTGAGACAATAAAGTTTTCGAATGCCTCAGCCTTCACTTTGTCCACCGTTACCAGTTTGCCAACCTTGCTTACCATTTTTTATCTTCCTTTTCTGGCTGTCGTACCTATAGAAGCTCTTCTTGTTATTCTTTGCCTGGGCAAGTTCAGGTCCAGTTTCACCTTTGGCCTTCCTCACATCATCCTTACAAAAGTGGGCTGTATCTCTGTACTCTTCCCAGGATACCTGTCCTTGCCTTCCCAGCCTGTGCATATACTTGCTGTTTAGTTTGACCAGCAGATCCTGACTCAGCCATGCTGGTCTTTTGCCTTCCTTGCCCTACTTTTTCCACTTAGTGATGAAGAGCTCTTGAGTTGTATGAAAGGCATCCTTGAAAGATCTGCCAACTCTGTTTTGCTCCCTTTTCTCTGAGGGTGGTTTCCCAGGTGGTCATATTGACTAACTCCTTGAAGACCTGTAAGTTTGCTTTCCTAAATTCCAGGGTCCTGACTTAAGTCTTTGCCTGACTTAACTCTTTGGTTTGGGTTTTGCCTTTTTTTTTCTTTTATATGTTCTCTGTTTTCTTCACACATATATTTGTTGCTCTGTAGCCTATTGTATTAGTGGCTAGATTTCCCAGTACTTTACTACGGACTTTCCTTAAGCAAAAAGACAAAACAAATTCCAGAGCTCCAAGCCCTGGGAGGCTGGAGAGCCCCAGTGCTATCTTGGTTTTTCCTGGGAGCCAAGGTTGAGAACAACTCTTAGAGATACATTTCATAGGCAGAGCACAGCTAGTGCTGATGGAGGGACTCCAGAGAAGAGCCTTCACCTGGGGGGAAATTGCATCACCACTTGTCCTCCGAATTGGTACTTTTTATCAATTATGCTAAACTCATCCTAAAACCTAATTAACCTAAAACCTATTCAAATATCCTAAAACCTATGAAAATGTATTCACCCCTGACAGGGGTGGGCTTTTGTGGACATCTTTCCATAACTGTCCCTGAAAGTCTTCAAATAAAGATCTACTCTTATATTATCTCCTTACTAAAATTACCTTGAGTTTCATTTTCCAGGTTGGGAAAAAGGCAATATCAAGACTGCAACTCCACAAGTACATGATCACTGTAGTCCAGTGACTCCAATCTTGACACCCCCAATAACTCACTTGCATTGATGGCCATCAGGTACAGTATCACAATTGGTCTGGTAGGACTGGTTATTACTTGACTTAAGAAGTTATCCTCCATGCATTCCAGGAATCTCCTGTGGTACTTTTCCAGTAGATGTCAGAGTGGTGCAAGTCCCCCAGAAGGATGACACCCTGCAGGTATGATGCCTCCTGCAGCTGGAGCAAGAAGGCTCCGTCAACAGGATCCCTGTGATGAGGTGGGCTGTAGTGGACACCAACCACAATGTTCCCTTTGTTTACTCAGTCTCTGATTTTTACCCATGTGCTTTAGGCCAGCTCATGGCTGTTCCCCAGAGAGAGCTCTTCACATTCCATCCATGTCTTGATATAGATGGTAATCCCTTTGCCCCTCCTTCCTCTCCAGTCCCTTTTAAACATCCTGCAGCCATGCTCTAGTCACAGGATTTATCCTACCAAATTTCAGTAATGACAATGAGCTCATACTTTAGCATCATGGTGGCTACATGCCCCCTGGTTTTTGCTCATACTGCATACACTGGTATAGCCACATGTTTGAGGCTCATGGGCTGACTCCAAACACATGGTGTTATGACTGGATTATTTTCAGAGCACTGCAGTATCACCTCTATGCTGTACATCAAGTGGCCAGAAGCTGGCAGGAGCAAGACTTTACATCACCCACAACCAAATAAAAAATAACTGAAAGATTAGCTGCCAATGAGATTTAAAACCACAAAGCAGAACTGAGGATGATAAGAAAAGCAAAACAAACTGTCTTTGGAAAGATGAACTTTGCAGCTGACATAAGAAAAGCAACCATTAATGTTATAGGTAAAAGTTAAGTTAAATTAGGGTATAGTTCAATTATATAGTATTAATTATGTTATATTAATTGTATTATGTTAAAGGGGGGGCTTATTAGAATGTGCTAGGAGAAGAGTCCAGGATTTGGTGGAACAGTGGTCTGTCAGGGCAAGGCGAGGTCAAAGAGGGATTGGACGGAAGACCTGACCAATCATTCGAAGCCCTGCAGAATTGGTTCAGAATGAACGGCGGTAAAGACCAATGAGAAGCCTGGAAATGGACCAGTCATCATGCATATCCAAAATGGACCAATCCTGGACTCAAAGGGGGCTATAAATGGGAGAAGTTCGGTTGGGGAGGGGGTTCTTCTTTTTGGATGCTTGTTTTTTTTAGGGAAGAACCTAGTGTGCTTGAGGTTAGTGCACTGTTTTGTTTTTGGCTCGCTGTGTGGGTGTCTGGGCTTATCCTGGGTACTCCGTTCCTTGTAGCTATTTTAATAAATGAGAACCTCTTTCTCCAGAGAACCACATAAGCTATAAGTTACAATAAGAACTCTGTTAGATTTATTATAAGATATTTAATTGAAAAGTTTTTAACATTCTTTTAACTTAAGGAAATAGTATTTATATATGAAGTGGAAGTATTTTGAAAGGTAACAGAAATTAAGAACACATGCAAGCCTTGAGCTGAAAAACAGTCTGACCTTGAAGTAACTGAATATGCCTTTCTGGTTCTCTGGTCTTATGGCCTTGTGAACAGACAATATGCATCACTTCCTGGTACAGCATAGCTGTGTAGGAATACCAATGTCTGTTATGAGACAGAAGGTCTTTGCCTCACCTGCTGCCTGCTACCCTGATTTGTCGTTAACATTGCTACTTCAAGGCCCCAAGTGCTAGACAAAGCCAACTGAACTGCTCCAAGATTCCAGGCCTACTTTACCTGTCAATGCAGGCCCTGGACCAAGGACAGGGAGGCTTCCCTAATAACTGTCTGGGTCTTTTACAGATCAGCATATTCATTCTGCCCTGGATGTCTCAGTCAGCTCGTGCTGACTATTGTCTGTCACAAGATTCAACACAGTCATTATATCCCATATGCACCACCACAGTCTTATGCATCATGCAGATTTCCAGATCTCCAGACTCAAAATAACACTGAATCTCTTGTATACATTAAAACAAGTCTAGGAGAAATCATTACATCTTGGGCACGCGAAATTTTCAGCTGAAGCACTGCCACCCACTTGTGAACACTTGAATCATCCAGGCACTAGTCTGGTGACAAAAGCAGCATTTTTTCTTGTGTTGTCTAACATAAAGAGCTTGCACAAACTTTTAGGTGATGTTTGCAGAACTGTGTCCCAAAGTGTTTTTTGTTTCTGTGCTCTCCCTGGTGGGTGCCAGCTCAGCATTATCAAAATGCCTGCTTGGGTAGTGCTTGCAAGGACTAGAACAAAGAAGTTAAAGCAGCCTATAAAGTTGTTATAGAGCCTTCTTAAGAGTTCATTAATTACCATTGTAAATTCTTATTGAATTTACAATGGTGAATTGCACCATTGCTTATCACAGGGATCTAGCAGATCAAAATGCAGATTTAGGAGGAGAGTTACAGACTTCAAAGTTGGTAAGTACTGACACCTCTACCCAACATCCAGATCACATAGCCCTGAGAAGTCCATATGAATATTCCTGGGCATCAATTCACAGCCTTGCGCAGCTGCTAAAATATATAATGATCATGGCTTCTGTAGTGGTGAACTTGTATGTTTGTGCAAAAGAAATGATGTGTCAGATTGGAAGTATTAAGAGTGGATCAAGAAGCTAATCACTTCCATGTCTCCAATTACATTTTTCCCTTGTAAAAAAGGGATAAACCACTACAATTCCACTGTATTTTCAAATATAATTCAACCTTGGACCTCTGCTGTCTTTAATAGACGAACAGACTAAATGCCAGTGAGAAGGGATTTTAAAATCTGTATTTTAAGCACCGCAGTAGTATAATCAGTCAGGACACAAAATTTCTTGTGCACTGCTAACTCAGTGCATTACTGCAAACAAATATATATGACAATCTCTTTCAGAAAAGAGATAGTAAAATAATTATACAAAAAAAAATAAAGACCATCAGAATGCTTCTAAATTATTAAAAGATCATGCACCACATGTATTTGGGATGTAAAGAGAGGACTGATTTTTTTGGGTTTTTTTTGCTTTACATCTGGATTACAATGGATTATTAATGCAGGAAAGCTAAACATGAAAGCATTGAAATAACCACATTCCTTCTTTTATGTTTAAATGCATTTCCAGCTCATATCTAGATGTTGACAAAATCAAATATTGATCTCTTCTTAAATTTCCAAGCTACAGAAGATAATTGTACAGTAGAAAACAAGATCTAATACAAGATATGGCAACATGAATTTCATGCTGCTTATATGCAGTCATTTAAAAGATAGGAAATCAGAAGGAAATATTACTCATTTTGACTTTGGAGAGACATTTTCTTAACTGTGTGTCTCTATTTAGAGACAAATTTTAGGAGAAAACACACTGGAATGAGCATTTCCTCTAAAGAGAAGGGTTTTGATAATTCCATTTGCCAATGAGAGAAATTAATACCAGTGAGTGAAAGTAAAAAAAAAACCAAAAAAATGTTATAGATAAGTAATGTAATAGTTGGCTCTCACAATTAAGAGACAGACATTGTGTAGATGCATAGTAATGTTATTGTAATAAGTCATTCCATAGTTTTGGGTCCTCTTCCCCTTCCCATTCCAATAGCTTTAGTGGTTGGGGCATTTGGGGGGAAGGCAGGCTTGTTACTAAGAAGCGTGGCATTGGAAAACCTGACCTCCAGTCAGTTTGCAAGAGAGCAGTCTCCACCAATGGACGGTGATGAAGAGTTAACTGACAGACTTTAGGAGGGGCTAGAGTTACCTGGTGCAACACCAAAGGTATAAAAGGGGGAGCAGCCATTTTGTGAATGACCCACCTGGCTGGTAGTCGCAGAGAGGGATTCTAGCGCTGTAATTTTTCCTTATTTAGTCCTTTGTCGAAATTTTTTGTTAAGGTTTAATAAACCTTTAAAATTTTAAAAGTGAGCAGTCATTTCTCACAAAATCAAGCTGTTTATTAAAAAAAAAAAAAAAAAAAAAAGTGTCTACAAAGCACAGAAAAGGATTGAATAAATGCTGGATATTGAAATTTCAAAACCAAAACCCCACCCCCCCACCCCAGACCACATGGCCAGGAGGCAAAGATGGCAGCTGCCCCATTTGTCTCAGGGAAGGGGAGGAACAGGAGTTCATGCAGCTCCTCAGGCAGAATAGATGGGAACATTTTTGGTGTTAGTCTCCTCAAAGCCAGTGAAGCTGGTGGGTTTTTGTGTTCTTTCTTATATTGGTTCAGCTTCTCCAAGGTCTCAGATTCATGACAGCGCCTTGCCAGCTCCCTGGATCAACCAAAAAAAAAAAAAAAAAGCAAGCAGAGAGGATTCCTGGTACAGCCTCTACAGCCTCCAGGCTAGGGGAAGGAAAAAAAGGAAAATTTCTTGCTTCAAGCTAGCAAGAAAAGCTAATCCAACAAAAGGAACAATGCAACATCCTGGAGAAGGATGGTTTGAACAAAAGCCCTGCCAGAGCCCAAGGCTCCCTATCCCCAGGTCCATCTTAAAGCTACAGCAAACATTTCTGGGCATAAAGCCGATGATTAGGGAATAAAATATCATCATAAAATCACCCCAAGACACTGTGCATGAAAGGATTTATATACTGCTTTAACAACAGTGAATCAGATGCAGTAAGGTAAAAATGACCATATAATATTGGCTTTCACTTTTATGTATTAGCTTTTGCATGTTGTTATTGATCATAAGTATTTAGATACAGTACAAATTATAACTCCTTTTAGCTGCTTGTTAATATAACATAATCTATCAGTTTAAGTATGCAATCGCTAATAGAAATAGTAGTGTTAAGAATATGATATCTATGTATCACTTATAGAAATAGTGGTGTGATGAACGTGTTGTACTACAGACCTTAGCAAAACATAAGATGTTTTGAAAAATGCATATATATGATTGGCTTTTCGCAAATATTAGAATGAATATTATGTGTGTTGTGTTAGAAAGTTGTGCTGTATTAATCCTTTTAAGTAGTGTGTTAAATACAGTTTTAGGCTACAACATAATATTAAAAAAAAAACCTATGTGATGTAAGATACTTTTTCTAACTAGCTCAAGGAATGGATAAGATAATCAAGAAATTCTTTGCATAGAGATAACAGCAACAAGGCGCTAAAATACCAAAGAGAAGAATTATTGCCTCCTTATCGGGAAGAACCAGGCTCCTTCTACCTCCTTACAGACTCCACAGAGCCAAACCATGATTTATAAGATGAAGGGTGGGGGAGTTGACAATAAACAGAAAAATCCATAGTTTGAAAGGAATGTTTGTATCATGTATGAGATATATGAATATGCAACAGGCTATTGCTTTTAAGGGTTAATCCTTTGTTAGCGGACATACTTTTTTGAGGAAAGCATCCGAACGTTCATAATTATTTGCTTTTTTATTGTCCTTTATTATCCTAAAAGATGAAGGGTGGGGGAGTTGACAATAAACAGAAAAATCCATAGTTTGAAAGGAATGTTTGTATCATGTATGAGATATATGAATATGCAACAGGCTATTGCTTTTAAGGGTTAATCCTTTGTTAGCGGACATACTTTTTTGAGGAAAGCATCCGAACGTTCATAATTATTTGCTTTTTTATTGTCCTTTATTATCCTAAATCTGATTGTCCAAATTCTTATTGCTGTAATTTGTATTACTATTTTTTATTTTTATAATAATTTGTATAACTATTTATCTATTTTTATTACTATTTTTATATAATAGTAATATTTTATTACTATTAAACTTCTAAAATTTTAACACAAGTGATTTGCATTTTTCATAATTTTGTGCTGAAACCCAGAAATTAACACCTCGCTGCTGGGGCCTCAGAGGATTCTGAGTGAGGAAGGCACACCCTGCCAAGTTTGGCAGCCTCGCTCTATTTCTTCTGGAGTGATTGGGCAGATGCAGGTTCCAACCAGTGGACAAAAAGAGACAATAAAACAAAGAAAAGGGAAAAGGCTCCCTAAAACCGCAGTAAGACTAGTAGTGTGCATGAAAACCCGGAAAAGCAAAAAGGATTGGTAAGTACTTTTTCAGGGGGCGGGTACGGAGCGGCAGGGGGGATGAGTATGTGTGTGAATGAGAGGTGGCTAGACCTCTCATTCCAGACCTGCTAAGTGAATGCGGGAGTCTCCCATATTGTGTTTCGGTCTTTTCGCGAGAAAAACAGCTAGTAAAGAGATGAAGTGAGAGATAAAAGGAGTGAGAGAATCCCCCGGGATAGCTGGGACTGGGTCCCAGGGGTTGGACCCCTCGGAGGAAGGGAGCAGAGGAGGTTCCTAGCACAATCCACTGGGAAAGTAGGACAAAAGGGAGGGGCCCCTAAAAATTCTGCTGGGTTGAGGGATGAGAATGCCTGAGAGCATCCAGGATTAAACCTGCTGGGTTGAGGGATTAATATGTCCAAGAGCATCCAGGGTTGAGCAAAATTCTGCTGGATTGAGGATATGCCCAAGAGTATCGGGAGTTGGACAACACAGCTGGATTGAGGGATAAAAATGCCCAAGAACATCTGGGGTTGGACAACAGAGCTGGACTGAAGGATATCCAAAAACATCCGGGGCTGGCCAGTAACATCTGAGATAGTAACAGGTGATTTGAAAGTAAAAGGTACCTTATTGTT
>NW_005054538.1:652420-671862 GCF_000277835.1 Geospiza fortis | reverse complement strand
GAGTGTGAGTTACACACAAATTAGCCTCACAGGTGAACAGGCGCCAGAGGCAACCAGATTCAGGGCCCTTGCCAGAGGCCCAGGAGTACTGAAGCCCAGAGGCCAGCCACAAGGTGAGGGGGAACCACATGGACCAGTGATTCTCTGGCAACAGGGGTCCACTTCAGGTCCTGAGGGTGTGAAAGAATGTGTGAAAGTGAATGAGAAATAAAAGCGAGTAAATGTAAATGAATGAAAGTATATGTAATGTAGATTGTTTATTTTAAGCTTCACTTTATCTCCTTGGAGGGAGGTGTATTGTATTGAATAATATTGTGAGAAAAAAGAGCTTTTGTGTGTGTAGTCAGAAGAAGGTGGTATTCAGAGAAAGTGAGAAACAGAGGCAGGGGGACGAATAGATAAGATCTTGAAAAATGGGACAGAAAACCAATAAGATGGGTACAGGAAAACAAAAAAAAGAGAAGAGACAGTAGTTGATAGGATAGTATGCAGTAGTTGATAGGAAAAACACGCAAACTGTTGAAAAAGGGAAATTAACCATAAATTGGTAAGCTCAAACTTGTGATGTAAGATAGTTTTTGTAACTAGCTCAAGGAATGGATAAGATAATCAAGAAATTCTTTGCATGGAAATAACAACACCAGGACACCAAGATCCTAAGAGAAGAATTATTGCCTCCTTATCAGGAAAATCCAGACTTCTCCCAGACTTCGAAGAACCAAGAAACTGATTTATAAGATGGGGTGAGGGAGCAGAAATTAAGCAGAAAACACCCTTTGTTTGGAACATGTATGAGATATATGAATATGCAACAGGCTATTGCTTTTAAGGGTTAATCCTTTGTTAGCAAAGCCTGCTTTTGTGGCAGAGTGCAAAAAGCACCTGGACATAATTCCTTGCTTTTTGTTGTCTTTTATTGTCCTAACTTTGATTGTCCAAATTCTTATTGCTCTAATTTTTATTACTATTTTATTACTGTTAAACTTCTAAAATTTTAACACAAGTGAATGGTGTTTTTCACAGCGCTGAATAAATACATACCTACTTTACAATTTCCACGAGTTGTGTTTTCCACAAATCACCTTTCCCAGCTGCATTTGGGAACCCAGCTGCCACTGCCCAGCCCTGCCACTTCTCTGCCACTGCTCTGTTTTTCACTACACTGTATCTCCTACCTTCCAGGACACCCCATCTCCTGCTACAGCTGAGGAGTTTCTGCTACATTTCATTTGCTACCCCGGCTGTGCCCGCCTCTGTCATTCCAGCTGCTGCTCCAAGGTTCCTGCTACAACCCATTTCGCCATCCAGAGGGGCACCAGGACCGGCTGCCCCTGTGAGTTTGTAAAGGAAGGCCCTTTTCTCTCTTCTGCCCACACCCTGACCATTACCCATGTGGAGAGAGGCAGCTGGGCTCCTGCCGCAGCACCTCCTGCAGCCACGAGGGGGTCATCGCACCTGCCCTGCCCAGCTGGAAGCCAACAGCGCCCGTGCTGGCTGTGACCATAACTACAGCAAAGGTTGTCAGAGGCTGAAATATTATTGTTTATGAGTTAAACATTTTCATGAAAGACTTTTAAAACTGTATTACTAAAGCTGCAAAGAATACCACCAGACCCTGAATAGGCTTCCGAGTGAGGTATGGGACTGTTCGGTGATGAAGATAAGATAAAGTAACAACTCAGGATTGGGGACATTCACAAAGCACAAGCTTAGCACCTTCAAGAGGAGACCACAGCCCCAGGGCTATCAGCTTCCAGGCTTTGAACAGACTCTTGCACCAAAGAGTGAGGGGAGAGCACTTTGGGTGCATGTTGGAAAGGTCTCTGGTCAGAGGCAGTGAGCGCCCATCCTCCAGTGTGCAGAGGGGCTCAGCTCTGGGGCCCTTCACCTGGAGAAGCTTATCCACAGCAGAAGGGAGTGTCATGGCCCACCAAAGACTCCCCCCATGGGGTCCCCAGACCCTGCACCAGAGCGCTGCAACTTGATGCAACAGACCCTCAGTGTTGCAAGGGACAGTGTCAAACTTGGCATTCCAAACTAGCCCGAAGTGTATATTAATCCACTGAATTCTATACTCTTCAGTGTGTGGCAGCCTGTGGTGCAGTGTGGTGTGGTGCAGTGCGGCCACAGTGGGGAATCTTCACCACCAAGAAGACCAGATGGAGGTGTGAAAAGCAAGGTTCATTCTCCTGGTAAAATTTAAAAGTTTAATCAAGGACAATAGGAAACAAAGACAATAAAGCAAAGATACACGGTTGGGTGCTTCTTGGCGTCAGCCAAGAGCACACCAGCTATTTTGGAAACACCCTTTATATACAATTTCTATTGCATCAGCAGGTTGCATATTCATAAACAATTATGCATATTTAAACTTTCCCCCAAACTAGTTTACATGTTCCAAGAACTGTTTAGTAGGGTCCCTCCTCGGGTCTGCCTTTTAGAGTATGCACATTTCTTCATTGTGGTTTTAGTCCATTCTTATCACTGCCTCTAGTTTTTGGGTTTTGGTCCATACTGTCTTCAGACAATGAGTGCTGATAGTTGGCATATCAGGAGCAGGGGTCCTCATCATATGTTCATTGGATATTATCCCAACCAAGCAGGCATTTTAACACAAGCATACTTATATCAGCTATTTCACTACTCTATCTAACAGAAATAAAGACTACATTTTTATAGCAAAGTTACTTTAACATTATACATATAGCATCCATTTTAATATTTGCAAAAAGCCAATAATATAATATATATCTATAACAGAGGGGAACAATGTAAGGATCCTTGGATGGGTGATATGCTTTTACCTAAGCCCTGCTTCACCACCAAGAAGACCAGATGGAGGTGTGAAAAGCAAGGTTCATTCTCCTGGTAAAATTTAAAAGTTTAATCAAGGACAATAGGAAACAAAGACAATAAAGCAAAGATACACGGTTGGGTGCTTCTTGGCGTCAGCCAAGAGCACACCAGCTATTTTGGAAACACCCTTTATATACAATTTCTATTGCATCAGCAGGTTGCATATTCATAAACAATTATGCATATTTAAACTTTCCCCCAAACTAGTTTACATGTTCCAAGAACTGTTTAGTAGGGTCCCTCCTCGGGTCTGCCTTTTAGAGTATGCACATTTCTTCATTGTGGTTTTAGTCCATTCTTATCACTGCCTCTAGTTTTTGGGTTTTGGTCCATACTGTCTTCAGACAATGAGTGCTGATAGTTGGCATATCAGGAGCAGGGGTCCTCATCATATGTTCATTGGATATTATCCCAACCAAGCAGGCATTTTAACACAAGCATACTTATATCAGCTATTTCACTACTCTATCTAACAGAAATAAAGACTACATTTTTATAGCAAAGTTACTTTAACATTATACATATAGCATCCATTTTAATATTTGCAAAAAGCCAATAATATAATATATATCTATAACAGAGGGGAACAATGTAAGGATCCTTGGATGGGTGATATGCTTTTACCTAAGCCCTGTCGCTCTCCCCATCTCCCTGGTCCCTATGCATGCTTCTTTCACTATCTCTTTCTTTCTTTTCCCTTTCTTTCTCTTTGCCTCTTTAACTATTAAATAAAATATATAATTTTTTTTTGGTGCCAGCATCTAACCTCATTTGGCCTTAATCTCATTTTTGGGTATATTTTGAACCTTCCAAGTTCTTTCTGGTTTATACACAGAGGTTTATTTATTTGGTTTATACACAGTGTTTTCTTTGCTTTTCTGAGTTTAGACCAGATCACAACAAAGGAGAAAGTGTTTGACAGCTGAGAGAAGATTGTTATTTGGGTTTCTATTTTTGTTAGGTGTTGCTGCCATTGTTGTTGTTTGTTTGCCCTGTTATCACATATTAGTAAAGAACTGTTATTCCTTTTCCCAAATCTTTGCCTGAAAGCCCCTTAATTTCAAAGTTATAATAATTTGAATGGAAGGGGGTGATATTTTCCATTCCAAGGGAGGTTCCTGCCTTCCTTGGCCGACACCTTTTTTACAAACCAAGACAACTCTCTTACCTTCCACTCCTCCACAAAACTATTAAGCACACACAGGGCTTTGATTCTTTGGAAAACTAGGCATTTACTATTTATTTTGTAACAACAATTTGTTTGGATTTCCATCTATAAAGTCCCCCAAAATGCCACATTATACAGTAATATCTATATTGATACAATACAAAGATCATGTGATGTTTATAAAGCCTTTTTAAACTGTACTAGCAAAACTGTTTTGTTAAATTACATTTTCCAACTCATCAGTCCTTATTATGCTATGCTATTCAGAATGCCGTCACACTATTTTGCTGCATTAAATGTTTCAAATTATCTTGACAATAGCAATGTAAGGAATGCTGCTACCCATATATTGTTATCCAAAGTAAAAGCTGACAAATACTTAGATCTCTTGAAATTATAGATTTTAAATATCAGAGGTACAAAGTTTTAAGTCATTAAATACCATAGGCCATCATAAAAGGATGGTAAGGTTCGGAAATCCTTGTCCTGTATAATTTAAATGTGAATATTAAAGAATGAAAATCCACTATGGAATTACAGGGTTATTAATATAGACTGGCATAAACTCACTTTATGGTATTATGCTTTTAAACATCAATCAACATGAACAAATAGCTGAAATTACTACCTAATATAAAGAATCAATCAAGTACCTTCAAAATGATCATATGAAGAGTGAAATAAGTTTCACAGACTCAGGTATAATCAAAATCACTGTAGTCAGAGAAATTTATCCAAATCAAGGAACATTATTTTAAACACAGGTATGTTTAATACAAAAGAAAAGTAGAGCACAAATTTTCAACAATGAAAAAATAAGCTGAAAAAAGATTTTGAAAAATCAATTCTGCCACTCACTTTGCTTTTTCTGGGCACACCAATTTCACACCAATTTTCAAATTTCAGTTAAAAATCCATTGTATGCCCTATGGATTCTCTATTTTACCTCACTTTGAGAGACAGTTTTTCAGAAAACATGCTTCCAAGAAACATATGGTAACTGTACATTGACAGCATTAAATAAAAGAGTGGAAAACACAAGAATATATAGATATTTATCTATATAGAGATATATAACTCTGCAACAGCAGAAATCACTTTTTTGCAAGACTCTGGTCAGAGTTCTTCCCCTTCATATATTAATGCCAGGCAGTTCTCGAGACATTACATCAATACGAAAAGATGTAACTCACCCTTGCATCAATGAAGCACATCTGACCTTAAGTGCAATTTTTCATCATTTAATGCCTTGCAAATGAAACAATACCAACCTTCAACGACATAATCATATAATGAGCTGTGTCTTTGTTGATTTTTTGACTAGTTACAGACTTTCTGCCTAGTAAATAATCTTTTGGGGAGGCTAATGAAGTGTAAGAAATTAAAGACCAATCCAGTCACTATTATTTATGGATTTATTTTTACACTCTTTTTTAGTATGAAGATATGCAGCATTACAGAATCTTTCGGTATCAATTTCTGTCACCAAACCCACACCACAGATTTAATCTTAAACAGACAGCGTCTCAAAGATAAATGAAGTAAATTCATATCAGTCAGACCTGAAAGATGTTTTCACCAGTGCCTCAGGGCTGTCCACTGGCAATAGTTCATCTGCTAAAATTTCTTCAGGAGGTCTCGGGTCATTGATAATGGTCAGCTTTGGCCTTTCCTTGATGTTGCTGGTCAGCCCACCGATAATGGTGTTCCGCAAGCAGTTTTGTGATTTAGACCCTGAAAAAACAATGAGAAGGAAAATAAATTCATAGGCTTATTGCCCAGCATGTCAGAATTCTGAAAAATAAAGGTGGTCTGCTATCATTTTACCTTTGCATAACCACAGTTTGGGAATAAGCCTGAAAACCTAAATAAAAATTCAAAGTGGAAATAAGCACAAACATTAGGGTCATTCCAAATGCAAAAGTGTAATGCTTCCCATAAAAATATTTTATTACATAACATGAGGCTTTCACACCTGTCCTGGGTTGTCCTGGTGTCTCTGAAGTCAGCAACTGATTTTAATTAGGTAAAATTTTCTGATATTTTCTCAGCTTTGTGGTCAGTTATCCAGTGGACCTAATACACAGATTAAGGGTTACTTTTTGATGCAATACACAGTAAATACACAAGATGAAACCAATCAGAAGAGCTGTTATCCCATGGGTCATGAAAATAAATCACGAAAACTATCCTGTTGGAAGCAGCAATATCTGCTGCTGTGGACAGGAGCCAGCAGCATTTTTTTTTTCTGATTGTCTTATATATCTTTTTTTCACACAGTCTAGATGTTACAAAGACAGAAAATCAGCAATAATTCTTATCTACTTTCTCCATTCCATAATTATGTTCAGACAATTTCCCAGGTAATCAGGAAAACTCCATACTCTTTGCTCTTAAATGTGAGCAGCTACCTAATGTGCAAGAACTGTATTTACCCAGAGTTACAGGTAGCCTTGAGATTCTGTGCCAAGCCCTGTAGCTGTATTTCTAGCTACAATAGCTAGAAATATAACCTCTCACACCATGTAGTCCAAAGCCAAGTAATGGCTACACAAAAACAGCAGAAATTTTTGCAACATCAACACAATATTATTATTCAAGGGCCTGTAATGTTATGGCTGTTTTTTAGACAACACTTTAGCAAACTTTTCTGTCTAACCATCAGGAGCTACTCACATTCCAATCATCTAAGACTTTCATTGTTGGGACTGAAGCCCCTTTGCAGAGGACAACTCTGGTGAATTGACAGCACCCCACTTGACTCGCTACATACATCACAATCACACAGTCTCAGAGCTCAGTCTGATACTTGAGAATTTCTGGTAAGTTGGGCAGTTATTTATGATTCATTTTGCAGCAGCAAAAATTCTTGTAGCCACCCATACTTTCTCTACTGGTTTAGCTATTGCTTCCATCCTTCCATGGGCTTTCTCATGAAATCATCTAGCCATGCTGAGGAAGTATTTCTTTGGCAGAATTGATTTTGCTCCAACTGACCATAATTCCATCATTATTTTGATTTGCCTTCCACTTTTCCCATTGGCTTTTCTGTTCAGCAGTCCTTCTCATAAGTAGTCTTCTGATGTCTTAAATTTAGCCATTCCGTCTGGTCAGCCATCAGAGTCAATGTTACATTGCATCAGAGCAGCCTCTGCAGTTGCATCAGCTACAGGACTCCCTGTTTCTGTAATACCACTAGTGTGGGCTGGTCAGTTTCTACAGGTAACTTTACTGATTTACTGTACATTCCTCATTTCCTCTCCATTAAATATTCTTTTCCTGCTAATGTGAAAAATCTCTGTCCTCTCCATAATATTCCTGATGCATGACAGAGCAAAGGTGTGATGAGAACAGCAAAGCAACAATCAGAACAGAAATACAGGGGATGCTAAACCTGCATTACTAGAAATATTCCTGATACAATTGAGATAACCTCTGCCTGGGAATGGTCCAGACCCAATGCAGTATAAGGAAAGGATTCAGAAGCAAAGAGCATTTCTGCATTTGCTCACTGTGAAAATCTTAGAAGATTTTACTTGATGCAGTTTTTACTGTGGAAATTCTGCATAGTTATCCTACATATATGTAAATAAGAATTTTTCTCCAGATGGTCTGAAATCTTCTCAACACCTGGTTTATTCAAGTTTATTAATAGGAATAAGTTTTTGGGTGAAACCAGGTATGAATTAATAAAGCTGGGGAAATGTCTTGGTTTGGAAAGGCAGGTGTCTGCTAAGGAAGGTAGGAGCCTCCCCTGAAATAGAAAAATGTAAACTCTCTCCCTCTGAATTGCTATAAATTTGAAATTAAGGGGCTCTCAGGCAAAAATATGGGAGCAGGAATAACAGTTCTTTAATAGGGAAGAAAATAAAAAGATAAAATAAACAATACAGTAAACCAAAACAACACTGACAGAGTCAGAATACAACCTGACACCCTGGTCAGGGTGTTGGTAGCAGTCCAGTTGGAATTGTGGCTGCAGTCCTCCTGGAGTGCCAGGTGCGGTTCTGTTGGAGAAGTGATCCTGAAGAAGGGGTGTAGTCTTCCTCTGAAGATCCAGTGGAAGAGCCAGCTGTTCCTCTGGGAAATCCAGTGGACAAGCCATGCTGGTGTTTCAGAATGTCAAGATTATATGCAGGTAGGAATGCTTGGCTCCTCCTTCTGGGCAGAGCATCTCACAATGGGATGCTATAGTTCTTATCAGTCATGCAGTGACATTCAGTAGCCTGTTATCAGCAGATGTCTCCCCGGAGGGAGGACTGGTTGTGGAAGAGATAAGGAAAACTGCCCACGTAACAGAAGACAATTGCCATACAGATGGCAAATAGAATACATCTTGCCTTGCAATCTGGGACAGGAAAAAAGATTAATTTCTGACAAAAAAGTCACAACCAATACCAAAGATGATTTCTAGTATTTTCATAGATTTCCCATACCACCATTCCTTTAGATATGCTTATTGTCCAGCCACACTCTGTGGAGACCCTGAGAGGCATTCCCTGGGTTAGAGAAACACAAGAAGCTTCCCTCAAAAGCTCTCCCAACCCCATTGGCTCCTTTCTTTGAATCTATGTCCCTCAGCTACTCCCTCCCTATTCCCCCATTGGCCCTCATCTTTGTATTGCCCCAATACCACAGTTCAGCCCCTACCTCTCGAGAGACAGGAACCTGGACTCTCCCCATGAGTGTGCACTTGGACCCTGAACATCTTACTGTATGGCTGAATTAAACATCTGTGGATATTATGCAAAGGCCCTTTTTGCTTCCTTACCCCAGACCTTATTAGCAGCTATTCCAGCTGCAACAACACTCGACTCTTGAATGAAGTCTAGGCTGATTTTCATCTGATTAGATGAGACTGTCAGCATGAAAACTACAGATATTTACTTTATTCTCCTAAATGGGTGACACCTTTTGACTTACATTGCAACATTTCCTAATTTTTTTAATACCATGCACATTTTCCATTCCAACCTGGAAGCAAATAAATCTCAGTAAATGGTATAGCAAAGTGCAAGTAGTTTGTAAGTAACAGCTGTTCTTTCAGAAAGACAGCCTTTACAGGCAGGAGACATCATCCTATAATCAATCCACTATGGGAAAATATTCACATGCTCTCTGTACTTTCTTGTCCAAGTAGACAACAAAATACTAGGCCTAGACAAATTTCTTCAATTTCAAAAGTTTTATTTGGTATTGTAACTGCCTGGAAAGTTCAAAAGCTTCAAACTGCAATTATTAAAATATCTTCATGAGTTCTTTGATTAACATAGATCACTCATATTCAAGTTCACTATATGCCCACCTTATTGGCAGGTTCCTTTTTTTAGTGATTGCCTCATTAAACTATTTCCTACAGTTTGCCACTATTTTCTACAGAAGGTATCCATTTCACCAGAAGGTATGCCACCTCAGTCAATTTAGCTTTCCAATGTCCTTTGCCTAACTCCTAGTACAATGCAAAAAAACCATACCACTTAATAGCATTGATTCATCAACACTGACAGACGATAACAAATCATCTATATTTTGCCATTAAGCAGCTAAGAGTCTGTAACAAGAATGTCAGGTGTTTTTCACACACCAGTAAAGATATTCTTTCAAGGAGACTACTTTTTTTAATCTGTCAAAGGGCAGACAAACTTAACTATAAATTTCACACTTTTAATAAGATGGTCAGTGTTAGGAAGAGGAAAAATACATTAGATAAGGCAAGAACACAGATACATAGATGAATTTACACTGGATACACAATCTGGATAAACTCTTCAGTAACATCATTTCTGAAAACTCCAGCAGCTTTTTCTCTAAGACTATGATATTAGATGTTTTATAAACTTCCCAAACACAATCATAAAAGTAGATTTCCTAACATTGGTCAGTGTTAGGAAGTGCTTACCCATCTTACATTATGAGATCTTGCCAAAACCTGACTGCGGTGTCAGTTATGGCCTATCATTTAATTGGTTTCACTTTTTATAAATTTGTTCTTTCACAAGCCATCTCTTTAAACAGAAGGTTTTTGGAAGCTTTTTTTCTGTTGATTAATCCTCCTCTGATTTGGTCATGGAAAGACTGAATTTTCTCCTTCTGCCATCTTTTTGTGGACTGAGCTCACCATGACCATTCAGTCTTGCCTCAGAGAATAGCTATCTTTATATCCTCTTTCCATCCTTATTGAACCTCTTCAGTATTAATTTATTTTTTCACAGATACCATATGCAAACATGCAACGTAGCCTCTTCTTGCCTGGTCACATATTAGTGGATGGCTGTGACACATCCCTTATATATAAAGGACTCTCACATATAAAGTCCTTATCTACCTGATGTTTCACTCTATAAATTCCATATGCCCCGGCTCTCCAAGTTCACAGAACAAATGTCTCTGGTCACACAATTTTAGGCAGCTCTCATTTCCAACTTCTGCCGTGGTAGTCTTTAGAGTGTGAACAGGATAACCTCTTTGCTTCTCTGGACATACAGACACACACACACATAAACCTCTTGGAATTCCCAGTTGTGAGCAGCATGTGATTGATCTGTAATTGCTTGCTAAAATCCTGAGAATGGCCAGCAGAAAAGTTGCGAATCAGAAGATGACAGAAGAATAACTATATAAATATATAGACATTCTTCACAGCAAGAGAAGTAGAAAAGTTCTTTTGGCTTCTGGAATATGACTTCCTTTTTTTCTATTTTTTAACCTTGAAGTGTCTGGGCTGATTTTCTAGACTTGTACTTTTTGCAGTCATTGTGGGGGGCATGGTTAGGACATGAAGGTTATTCTATACCACCTCACATTATTGCCAGGGCTGGGGGAAGGCACTTTCTTCTGGGGAGAAGGGAGTTCTTTCTAATGGAGCAAGTGTAGCAGCTGGAGCAGTGGGATAACAGTGGTTGTTAGCTGGAGGGACTAGTTTGGATGGTACCAATCCTGAGCTGAAGGGAGTGGTCAGGGTGATGTGGTGTGGCTGTGGTCAGGTCACAAGATCCATGGTGAGCATTTTTGCATGTGAATCACTTTCTCTTTCATACTCTTTTATTATTGATATTGTTGTTACTGTTCATTTTCTTATGTCATTTGATATAGGGAACCTATAACTGAACTTATGCAACTAAAATTTGCTATGTAATCAAGTGTGTTAAGAACAGATAATCATTTGCCAAGCAACAACAGGATTTCCCCTGTAGTTTAAAACTGATAAAGTAGGAACTAGTCCTTGAAAAACCAGTAAAAGCTGGATCTTCAGTTTGGACTGTGGCCAGAAGCCTTGAATGATGAACAGACACCAAGAGAGCCTGCACAAGGACTAGTTTCATCCAGAGGGCATTGTCAGGATGACTACTGACTTCATCCAGCAACCCCTGCCCAAGACCACGAGAAGAAAGCAGAAGATAGGGTGCAAGCGCAGAACGAGGAAAACCTGATTACCATACGAAGCAAGAGTAGGTGGGGATAGGTCATGAATATGTATAGGTGATGTTGAAATTTTCATGAATATGTATGATCTTAAGTATATATAAACAGAGCGTCTGCTCTGTTCCAAGGCACATGTTTTTGGTGTGACTATTCCCCCATGTGCCCAGTGCTGAATAAACATGCTTACTTCACAAATCCGCTGGTTGTGGAGTCTCAAATTCTGCTTGTCCCATTGCTGTTTCCAGTAAATTGTTCTTATCTCAACCCATGAACTTTGCCTTTTGGGCCTCCAATTCCCATCTCCAGCCACCGGGGGGAGGGAGAGAGGGAAGGAAGGAAAAGGGGAGCAAGTGGGGGGCACATGGTTTGGAGAATCTCAGTGGGGGCATGAAATTGGGGGCTATCATTCCTTAACAATGACAAAAGTAAACCCCCTCACACATTTCTCCTGAGGATAAATATACATCTGAAAACCAGGTCTAGATCATATTTCTGTGCAGTGAATCTAACTCACATAGATGGAAATAATAAACAATGAGATTTTTAGAAAAGGAATCTTCCCATGTAGGCTACTGTGGTGGGTTGAAATAGCTTGGGTTTTAGTTAACCAAAAAAAACCCACGAGGCATGGAAGTAATTATTCATACACTTTGGACCTGATTAGCATAAGAGATTTGATAATCAGGATGCCTTGGCAAGAACAAACAGAGCTTTGAAGTTTGCAAGAAGATTGAATCAAGAAAGAAGATTATATCAATACTTCTGCAAGCAAGAGATGTTGCAAAATGTGTAAGTTTGTTTATGTGATGATTAACCCAATCATTGTAGTAAAAAATTATTAAACTTCCTAGAATAGTATATAAGCATATGTAATCCACAATAAATTCAGATTCTGACCACCACCACTCAGTCTCTCTGCCTCTCTCCATCACCGATATTTCTCTCTGTAAAGAACATTACAGCTTCCTCTATGCCTGGCAAAACCAATTGCTGCCTGGCTTTGAGAACTGATAGACTGATTAGCCAATTAGAGGAACTACAACCGCCTCTATGAATACCATATTTAAGGAAGGAGAAACCATGAAAGGTTCTCTCTAGTTCCTGCTTTCTGAAAAAGAGTGGAGGCCCTCTCTCTCATCAGTCCCCTTCCCAGTAGGGCCAGGCCAGACCCTCCCAGCAGGCTGCTGGGTGGGAGGAGGGGAAGCCACTGGGCCTCCTGCTGCCTGGTTTGAGCCCCCATGCATGGCACAGCTGCTGAAATCTTGCCCACAAGAGCCGCATCCACAGCCAGTGGGCCAGGCCAATCCCTGCCCCACAACTGGGCAGGGCCAGGCTGGGCCACAGCACAGCTGCCAAAATTTCTGCTGCCGGGAAACCACCCTGCTGCTGTTAGACACCATGTGGCTAAGACTGGGGGCAGCTCTGCAACTCACACAGGGGGCAGCCCCAGAGTGACTGGGATGTAACATATCCCCTTTACAGTCTATGAGACCATTCCAATATTGATACTTATTCTGTAGACTTCTCATCTTCATTGGCTCTTGGAGAGTCTATGGGTGACCAGACACCCCTCTCCATGGCCAGCACCACAGAATGTTAGGCAAAGAGTTAGCAGCGGTTCACAGCCCACTGCCAGGGGCTCCCACCTTTTCCTTGCTCCCATGGCATAACCTGAATCTTGCATTGCATCTGCACTTTGAGCTACCTGCACTGGGTATAGTCCTCAACAGAAAGACTATTTTGCCTATCTAGAAGAAAGGATGCAGAACAAAAATCAAGTGTTTGTACTATTTCCTACATTGATCCATAAGCAATTGCTGTCATGAGATACTCAGATACCCCAGTCTGATTGACACAGACTTGGATAAAGTGCATGATTGTAGGGGGATACAGTGTAAGAAAGTGAAGGTAGTATAGAAAGTAATATTACCCCATTAAGGAGTTGCAGCTGAGCTAATTATTAGAGAATAGGAGCAGGCCTGATTTTAACAGGCCACAGCTGTAGCCAATAAGAAGGGTGTTATAAAAGAGTAGAACTGGAGTTAGCCGGCTACTGCGAGGACAAGGAAGAGTCAGTGTCTAGAGGAGCTGCCTACAAGAAACATCAAGGAACAACAACATTCTAGCAATATGGAACCCTTGCAATGTAATGACAGTAGGACTCTTGCACTGTAATGACAGCACATGATGAAATCTGAATGAAAATCTGCAGAAGCAACTTTCTGCAGTACTTTCCTTGAGGCTTGCCTTCCCTTCCATTCCCTTGCCTTGCCTTCTCTTGCTCTAAAAATAAGCTCACCATCTGAAACAGACCACTGAACTGCCTTAATCTGGTTCAGATCAGCAACTCATCTGTTTTTGAAATACTGGCTTGTCTATCACATATAGCTCTTATATATAGTCACCAATTATGATGTAGTCATATGTATGTAGACATGATGTAGACATCAAGTCATATTGCTCCAAACTAGCCCCCTTGTGCAGGGGTGTGAGGGCCACCTCCACGAGGCATGAGTTGCTGGTACCTGGTCAAAATGGCACAAAGGAGCCCTGGCAAGTGGCTGTGCTCAGTGCTACAGAGGAAGGCAAAAAAACCTGGAAATAGTTGCTAACTCACCTTGAAGGGATAAAAAACGTTCCTCCCCACAGCTCTTATGTCATTACAGACCACCTTCCTTGGTGCATGAGCAGCAAGCAGTAACCTAGCCAAAAGGGATTGGAGGAGGCCTGACCAGTAGTCATGCTCGATGCTGCAAAGGAAGGCAAAACCCCCTGAGGAGCAGTGCCAATCGCCCCAGCCCAGCTTTGACAGTGGGACGTGGGAGGATGCTCCTTTCTGTCCTGCTCCAGGCAGGCCAGTGAGTTCTGTATTGCAGGGTGGTGTCACTGAGATATGGGGGTGATGGGGCCCCCCATGCCCAGCCCTACCGTACAGCAGCCCTACCCACTGGTTCTCTACCCAGTGTCCTTTAGAGCCTTTGGGGAGCCTCAGGGAGGCCCAGAATGCTGTCCCTGCCCTTGGTTGCCACACACTGGGCACATCTGCCGGGCAGCCCTGATGCATCCTCTGCCACTTGGCTCTCAAGGACCAACCAATGCTGTTACTCATCTCTCAGGTCATAGCAGAATCCATCCCTGCAGCCGAGAGACCACCCATAATAGCAGACCCCTCTGTGCATCAGAGCTAACCTCCCTGAGACCATACCACAAAAAACTTGATCTGTCTGGACAGAAACCCTTTTCCTGGAGGTCAAGGGGACTGATTTTGGCAATTGCAGTTTGGTGGAAGGCCAAAGACTAACCAGAGCCATAGATGTGCATGTGTGGTGCCAACGGACCACCATGGATTTTACACAGGTTTGGAAAACAAGTGAGAGGAGATAACACTATTGAGGTGGAAAGGTCAGTCATTTTCAGACCTTAAACATTTATATTTGTGCCCAAAGGACACCAGTTTACAAGGAACTCATTCACTTTATTGTCTGATTTATGAAATCTAAACATGCATGTAAGGCTCAGTTTGAATCCCATCATAACCTTTAAAACACTTGTTTTACCTATGACCTTATGCGTCATGAAATAAGCTTGCATAAGTCTTATCAACTCCAAATCAGCACAAATTCCTTTGATAAAAATGACCTACTGTGATGGCTGAGCAATCATAGTTAAATTATACCACCACTTACATACAGCAAGTGACATTGTAAGTGCCATTTGCAAAAGCAGTGGGATGCTTTACTGTCAACATGCAAGGTAACTGTCATACGCAGAGGGGGTGCAAACCTGCAAACCCATTCTCTGATGCTACAAGCTGCATTTCAAGACAGATAAAGAAAAAGGACAATACAGAAGTGTCAGAACCCTGGATGTTGAGAATTTTAAACTTTCTGTGCTTAAAGGCACAGACCTGCAATAGAACACTGCAATTAACCTGAGACTGTGGAGAAGGCTTCCAAAATTGATTAATAGCCCTGGGATTATGGGTATGTAGTTGGTTAGAAGTGTGTAATATGACAGGGTGAAAAACCTAAGAATTTGGGGTTTTAGAATATAGTAATAAATATGAAGCAAGGTGAAGGTTTTAGGGTGTAGACAGGTCATTCTTCTTTACCTTCTTCTTCCTTCTTCTGAGTTTGGGTGGTATTTTGTAATTGGACAGAAAAGTCCACATTCCAGGCTTTGAGTGATCAGTTAGTGGGTTAAAAGGTAAAATAATTTAGGTGTCATTTCTTAATTGGATAGTTTAGCCTTAAAAGACCTTGTAACAAGAGATAGCCAGCCATTTTGTGCCTTGCTAATGAAAGACTGCAGAGCTCATGGCTGTGAGGCTGTAACACTGTTAAGAAAAAATAAACACCTCAGTCTGAACATGAACTATCGTCTCAAGTGCCTTCAATCCTGACCCCAATAGAGTTATAGAAAAAGGAAGCAGAGAACCCACAAACAAGCAGACCCTGCAGAACGGGGTGGTACTTTTTATCATGCTCATTTCCTCTCTTACTCAACTTGCTCAGGTGTAAAACTTCCCCCCTGTCCCCAGAGAGGTATCCGGACGCTGACATTCACACATAGGCCTGAAGATGTTCATCCCTTCCAATGGGGTACTGGCTCCAGTACCCTGATGTGAGAGGCAGCTGTCACGTCTTAGAAGGTGTCCTAAACCATCCAAGACCCTCAACCGTGCTCCCTGACTCATTTCTGGGGGCTTCCACCAGAAGACTGCACATGATCCACAGTTTTACTTCAGACAGTGTAAACTTCCCCTCCAAGGGAGATACCTGGGCATTGCCACCTGAATCTGAGTGTATATTAACACATTGAACTTTGTGTTTTGTGGGTTTCCCCCAACACTGATAAATCAAGACTGCAACGATCACTTTGACCAATGGACATCAAAGTTCCAAAAATCAAGTCTTATCACTGGATCCACAGGCGGTGATATCTTCCTACTCTTAGCTTTTCTTTCTCTTTCTTTTCCTTTGTCGTGGTTTCAAGGCCAAATGTCAGCTAAGGAAGGTGTGAATCTTCCTGGAATGGAAGGACAATCTGTTCCTCTAACTTATTGTAATGTTGAAATTACAGAGCTTCCAGGCAAAAGTGTAGGAAAAAAAATGGTTCTTTACTTTTTATACATATAAATATATATATACCAGGACAGAACAAACAGCACAAGAACAGAAGTTTCCCCCCCTGCTCAGCAATTTCACGATTGGTGTAATTATGACCATGTCTGGCAGGGGGAGCTGTCGGCTCTGGCAAGGCAGAAGGCTTTTACTGACCCCCCCAAGGCCAGCACGGGGGATCTCCGATGTGAGCTCGGCAATCTCCTTAGGTGGTGGCTTGGGCAAAGGGGAAAAGGGGAAATTGCTCCTTTTGTAAACTTAAGGGCAGCAGTCGGTCTTGGGATCACTAGCAGCTGGCAGAAGGCATGGAAGCCGGCAGATCTGATCTTAGTATAAAGTTACAATATAGCAATATCCCAGGCCATGCACACACCCTCCACAGTCCTCCTGATCCCAAATGGAAGAAAGCCGGCCTCGGCTGGCTCCCCACACAATTTGCTAGACACACAAACTCAGTCCCCAGCTGAGTTTACACCTATTGCAATATTCCCCAAACTGCAAGAGTCAGGGGGGAACAGTGACAATTCCCAGCACAAATGATCATGGGATACCTCATTGCCATGAGCCCCCCCCCACCGACATCCTTATACATTTTCTTAAGTGTTATTTTTATGATTTTATGCTGCTATATTTCTACAGATAATAAGCAGAAGGAATGGAATCCTTCCTTTCCATTGCAACCAATTTTTTATAAAATAAACCCTATGGATATGGTTATAGATATAGATACAGATGGATATAAACAATGGTCATTCAGCGTCATTTCACTGTAATCTGCCCCAAGGGGTCTATTAATAAGAATCCCAGTTACCCTGCCTTCAGGGATGAGTAACAGGCTCAACACACATAAATCTCTAGGCCTGGCAGGGTGGAAAAAGAAGTGGCCGACCTTGTTGCAAGGCTGCCATCTGGAATATTTGAAAAATCATGTTGATCAGGAGATATCCCTGAAACCTGGAAGAGAGCAAATGACATACCCTTCTTTAAGAAAGGCCCCCATGAGGAAACTATAGGCCCATTAGTCCTAATTTGCTCCTGGGAAGGTAACAGAACAAATGCTGCTAGAAACTAATACAGAACAAATGATGCAGGTGACTGGGAAAAGCCAGCACAGGGAAGGGAAGTCATACCAGACTAACCTGACTGGATCACCAGCTACAACAAAATGCCATTTTTCACCATGGCACTACATGGTAGAAGCAGTGGGTGTTGTTTACCTGGACTTCAGCAAAATGTTCAGTGCTGTTTTCCATCATACAGCCTTCTTCTGCCAGAACTGACAAGATACAGACTACATGGGTGGTCTGCGAGATGTATAAGATATTTGCTCAAAGGCCATACTCAGCTGGTGGTGATTAATGGTTTTTACTCAGGCTGGCAGTATGTCACCAGGGAGGTTCTCCAGGTATCGATAGCAGGCCCCACATTGTTCTGCATCATAATACATGATCTGTATAAGACTGAAAGCACATGCACCAAGTTTGCTGATGACACTAAACTGGGTAATGATGTGGACATGTTAGAAGGAAGAGCCATCTTACAGAAAGATGTGGACTGGCCAGAAAAGTGGGCTAGCAAGACCAAGTTTAACAAAGGCAAGTGCAAGATTTTTCATCTGAGACATCATAACTGGAGCCCAGGATGGGCAACGATCTGTGTGGCTGGGAAGTAGTCTTGCTAAGAGGGACCTAGGGGTCCTTGTGGACAAGCTGAACATGGGTCAGCAGTGTGCCAGTGCAGCAATAAAAGCACATCTGATCCTGGGCTTCATCTATAGAAATATCACTACCAGAGACAGGGACACAATCATCCCATTCAGCCCTGCACCTGAAGTATTGTTTCCAGTTGTATCTCCACAATTCAAAAATGCAGACATACAGGAGAGATTCCAAAGGAGGGCAATGAAGATGATCAAAAGGCTGTTGAGACTGCTGTATGAAGAAAGATGAAGAGTTAGGTCTTTTCTCCTTGAGGGAGAGAAGGCTCAGGGAAGACCTCATCACAGTATTCCAGTACTTAAATGGCAGCTCATAAGAGGATGGAGAGTGTCTTTTCACAAGTAGCCTCATGAAGGATAAGAAGGACAACAGGTACAGGTTGGACAGGAGATGTTTCATCTTGGTGTAAGAAATTTTTTACAGTAAATCACAATCAAATCACAACTTTCTCATGGGCACTAGAGAGTCCCCATCACTGGAAGTTTTCAGGATGCAACAGCATAAGGTGCTAGATAATCCTGTCTAGGCTCCTTTTGTTTTGCGGAGATAAACAAAACTCTACAACTTTTGTGAAAGTTGTAAAGCCGGTATGTTTATTACAGCGCTGGACGCATGTGGGAATCATTCCCCTAAAATGATGTGTACTTCTGGGAACTTCAGGTCTCTTTTTATCTCCCTCTCAAATACATATGCATACAATTTCACAATAGGTTCATATTGGAATTAAATACCAATAGTGCCGGATGGAACGTGCCTGGGCTTGTCTGGGCCTTGCTGCTTGACCAGAGGCAGAAGCTGTGGTGGTTTCATCTCAGAGACTCCTTTGGCTAGCTGGATATTGCAGCTGGGCGCTAGAGACAAGTCCAGGCATGCAGGAGCTCAGGTTTACCTCTGGCGGAAAGGCTTTAGGTGAGGCGAAGGAAAAAAAGGAATCGGGTTCTGCTGGAGGGTTTCGATACAGAGCTTTATTCCTGGCACACAGGCCTCTGAATCCAGCAACAGTTCCAACAGAACAGCAGAACTGCATGGTTGATGTGTCTTTTAACCCCAGGGAGAGAGGGAGGGAAAGGGTAGGGATCCCACCAACCCGGTAAGGGGGGGGGGGAAGTCTCAGGGGACAAATGACACCTGGATGGCCCAATGTCCCCAGGGCTG
>NW_005054538.1:637880-651730 GCF_000277835.1 Geospiza fortis | reverse complement strand
CCTTATCTCTGTCCTTCACTGAAGCAGTTTCTCTGAGCCTAGGCTTTTTGCAGCCAGACTACACAGCAAGCCACATACTTAAAGATGTACATTCCAGCTAAATCAAAATGGATTTCTACCCTGGAAAATTTCCACTCTGCCTCACTTTTCCCACAAAATGTTGGGTGAGATGTTCCAGCCTGGGCTGAAAAAAAAAAAGTAAAGCAGTATGCCTGCAGGAACAGCCTCACTGTACCCACGGCACAGCCAAGGAAATGTCAGGCCTTTCCCACTGTCCTGGTTTGTCTCAAAGAGTGTGCTTGACATTACCCACAAATCACCAGAAATCAGCCAAGGAGAAGATTAATTTTTTGTAGTAGCTGTGAAGGTGCAGAGCCTGGGGCCTGTTAAAAGTTAATCAAGACAATCTCGCATCATTTGTGGGAAGCAGGGCAGGGGGGAGGGGGTGGAGAGAAAGGGACTTATTTTTTCTCTCTCTCTCCCCCCACTTCTAAAAAGAAGGGCATTCCTTTCCAGGGGAACAAGCATTGCAGATGGTGGGCTGGTTCCACACTGTTTCATTGTCCCAGGCTTGGTGAACATTTTGCACGTAAATCACCTTCTCTTTGTACACTTTTGTTATAAGTATTGTTGCTATTTCTAGTAAATTACTCTCATCTCAACCCTCAACCCATGATTGTCATCTTTTGTGCCCCCAATTCTCAACTCCGTCCCCAGAGCAGCAAGGGGAGGGGAAGAGGGGGAGAGATACAAGCAGTATCTGCTTTGGGAGTCTTGGTGGGGGCACTGAACTGGGCAGTACCACTCCTAAACCATGACAGCCAGTCAGCTAACTCTTTGTATTTTCTAAGGTCACGTTCGAGGATAGTAATAATAATAATAATAATAATAATTCAAAACTGTAAAAGAATGCTTTTAATCTCTTGAGGCTTGTCTAAAGAACAGTATTTGTTGAATAAGAAGTATCCCAGCATTCAAGCCAGAATGTAAGCGCAGTATATTCAGAAGGAAAACAAAAATTTTAAAACTTGACACAATTATAAAACTTCAAAGAACAATTCCAAACTATCCATATCAAGATTTCTTGAAATATCATCAGTTTCAGCTGCAGATATAATCAGCCACAGCAAGATTACAAGATTAAGTCTCTCAGAGTAGAACTGCAGATATAATTGATTATTTCCTGAATACATGCAGTATCTTTTCAGTGTCAAATAAGAAGGCTTTAATGTACTCAGCTTCAATATGTAGATTCTTAAAATGCACCCTTAAGATGCAGGAATTTCTTCAAGAGCTGAATAAGAAAAGCTCAAAAAATTAAATATGTACATTCATTCAATAAAAAGAGTCGCCTGAGCTAGTTGTAAAAGGAAAGTCATGAAAAATCACGAATCTAAATGAAGTATACTGCAACCTGGCTTTAGATTGGTCTGTGCATGTGAACCCTAATGTACACATTGAACAGGTTTAGCATACAATGAAAACAGCTCAAGATCCAATAGTCTTTACAGTGCTTTTGTCCCTTTCAAAACAGCACAATTTAATAAAAGTTTAAGAGGTAAAATTAGTAAGCTTTCAGAAAGTGTTATTTTTTGAATATGACAGGGTGATAATATAATGAGAAGATAATTTCCAAGCTGAAGTCAGCTGGGGTCCCTCCACTTCACAGCTAGCTTGATTAAGTTGTGTATGCAACTTTATTGACATTCACTGAGGTAAGTCCACATCATGTTTTGACACTGGCCAAATGCCAGCCACCCATGAAAGCTGCTCATTCACCCTCCCCTGCTACAGCTGAGCAGGGGAGATGTTATAAATAGATAATGTGATAGTTGGCTCTCACAATTAAGAGATAAATATTATGTGCGTGTTAAAAGAAAATTTTATAGAGGTAAAATTTTATAGTTAAATTATTTTAGTATGTTCTCCCCATAGTCCTTTTTCCCTTCCCCCTTGTATTGTAGTCACTAGTCAAGGCATAAGAGGAGAGGGCAGGCTTGTTACTAGGAGGCACGTCATGAGAACACCTGACCCCCAATCAAGTTATAAGAGAGTGATCTCCACCAATAGACAGCAAAGAAGGAGTTGACTGACAAGACTTTGGGAAGGGCCAAGAGAGCCCTTCCCAAAAAAGCAGAGCATCCATTTTTGTAAACAACCATGTGGCTGCTTGTCATGGAGACTGTCAGCGCTGTAATTTTTCCTCATTCAGTCCTTTACTGTATTTTTTTTTTTGTTGAGGTTTAATAAACCTTTGAAATTTTAAAATTTCATTTCACACAAATGGGGACTTGTCCAGGATATAAAACCTCATCTCTGTGGCCCTAGGAGATTTTGGATAAATGTTGCACCCTCACCAAATTTGACGGCTCAAACAACCTCTCCTGGGGCTATCGGTGATTGCTGGTTGACACCCCAAAGACAACAAAGACTGGATAACAAAAAAGAAGAAGGAGAAGAAGCGAAAAAGCCCCTGAAAAACTGGAGATCTAGAGGATTGTGAGTATTTGTGCGTATAAGAGCTGGGAGCATGCTTGGAGTGTGAGTGAGGTAGTTCCAGGAGTGTGCTTGGGGTGGGTATGAAACTTAGAAGATCCTCATAATTGTTTTGGCCAGATTATTCGTCTGTAATCTGGGTGTACAGACGTCAACTCCAGACAAGTTGTACATGGGATCTGTTCCAGGAGTCCATTGGAGCTTAAGGACAATTGGACGGTTAGAGAATTGGACAGTTCTGCTTGTGAAAAATGCCAATCACTTGTTTTTAAAATTTTAAAAGTTTAATAGTAATAATAAACCTTTGAAATTTTAAAAGTAAGCTTTGTTTCTCACAGGAGAGAAAAAATTAACAAAGGGGTCGTGAGTTGAGATAAGGACAGGGAGAAAACTCTCCAAGGGCAAAAAAAGGCTCATCTTAGAGATACAAAGTGAGTTTATTACTAACAAAATCAGAAGCTAATAAGGAGAAGTAAAATAAGGCCTTAAAACAGCTTTTTCTCCCTCAACCCCTCCCTCCTTCCCACTGACAGCGCAGAGAGACAGGGTATAGGAGTTTTGGTCAGTTTGTCTTCTAAGGTTTTCTTCCACTGGTCAGGGAGAGGAGTTCTTCCCCTGCTATACCATGGGGTTCCTTCCCACAGGAGACAGTTCTCCATTAACTACTCCAACATGATTCCAATCTTACGAGCAACAGACCTCCCAAAACTGCTGCAACGTGAGTCCCACCCACAGAGAATAGTCCTGACAAAATAGGTACAGAGTGGGTCACTCTTCCACAGGGTGCAGGCTGCTTCAGCTTGGAAGCAGGGGCTCCCTCTCTCCACTGGATCTTCCACTGGATCACTGCTTCCTCCACGCATCCACCTGCTCTAGTGTGAACATCTTCCCCATGGGGTATGGGTGGATCACTGTATCCCCCATGGACCCCCATGGGCTGCAGGGCGCAGCTGCTTCACCATAGTCATCATCATGGCCTGCAGAGGAATCTCGGCTCAGGTGCCTGGAGCATCTCTTCCCCCTCCTTCTTCACTGACTTTGGTGTCTCCTATGTTGCTTCCCTCACATGTTTTCACCTCCTTCTCTTGTCTAGATGGAATTCAAATGGCCCCTCACTTTATTTTGATTTTCTTCTTAAATATATTACCATCAATGAGGCATTACCATAATTTCTAATTGGCCCAGCCTTGGCCAGCAGCATGTCCACCTTCAGAGCCATCATGGATTGGCTCTGCTGGATATGGTGGAAGCTTCTAATAGCTTCTCACAGAAGCCACCTCTGTGGCCCCCCCACTACCAAAAACCAGGCCACGCAAAACTAACACAGTGCACCAGCCACTCATTAGAGGGTGCCTGTACAATTCCATTAGTTCTCTCCAAAACTTCCAGTCTGCCACTAATCTGCAACATCCATAGTCAACATTCCAGCACATATCATATTTAATAGCCTTTGACACATAAAATGTGCCTGCTTCCAGTGCACGAAGATGTACTACTGTCCCCGAAGCAAATCCCCTACATAAATCTGTTTTTCTCCAAGTTTCACTATCATCTCCTCATTCACTGGTAATGAACAAGAGGTTTGTGGTCTCCAGTTTAAGAAAAAGTTTTGAAATTCCCATGCATTTTCTTTCTGAGGTTTTAAAAGTGGGAGCAGTTTCAGTGGTTTCCCTCCCTCTCACTTTGTTTCTTCTGCAAGGAGGATTCAGATTGTAAACCTTTGCTCCATCTGATGTTCTAAATGCTGATGCATAATAGCTATGAATTTTAGACACTTGAGGCAAGAAAAGTACTCAAGGTAATGGTCAGAAAGTCTCAAATTCCATAGTATAACTTTCAAAGTATTTCAGAATATATGCTATTGAATTTGCACGCATGTCCTGCTCTCGGTCTCTGAACTGAAAAAGGAGTTTGAAAGCTTAAACATTTTAAGGAAAGAAAATTATGTCACATTGACTAAAGCTTGCACCAACTCACAGTAAATTTTAGGCTAGCAATCCAGAAATAAAATGTTAATCTCTGAGGAAACTTAACTATTGCAGAAATGAGCATGTCCTCATCATGATCAAATTGTGCAACTGATCTCTGGGTCAAACAGAAAAATAATAGAGGACAACGACCAAATTTGAAATGACACTTTCACCGTTTCAAATGTATCTGCTTTGCTTTGAAAAAGCACACTGGAAAATAAAGCTTAATAGACGCAATGTCAGAACTTGGCTGTCCAAAACAAAATCACAGTATTTTTGACATACATTTTTGTAAGTAGGGTAATATTTTTTCTTTTATTTCCAGAAGAAATTCAGCTGTATTTGTAATGCTAAAACTACAGTCTGAAGTAGCTCTCTACACAACAGAGTAGTAGCATCCATGTTTGTCATCTCAATTGCTAAATTTCCTCTGAGTCAACTAGCAAATGGCTTGCTGTCCAAATAACAGGAGGTCACTTCAATGAATCTAAATATTGCTTCACCTGTAACCACGTGGAAGACAGGAGACAAGTATTAGTTAGATTCATTCAGCAATTTCACAACAGCAGGTCTAGGTTGCCACCACCACTCTAAAGTCATTAAGCGAGTGTCCTTGGTTTTCAGATGATGCCTTGATGAAAACAAAGGAAGATCAAAATGTACTTTCTTGTTATAGTACAATTTGCTCCCAGTATTTTGCAATTAGAAGAATATTTAAACTTCACCCTTGGCAAAGTTAATAAAGTATGTCAACTACTGATGAAGGCAGCAACTACTGACCACAAAGTAGTCAAAATAAACAAGTATCATTCAACTGGATTCCTGCTTTCACCAATATTTGACATTAGTGACCAAAAGAAGCAGTCCTGTCCTTTCGTCTTGCATTTGTTTCCTAATCTGCACCAAGATGACACTGGAAGAAAAGCAAAGACACCGACTTTATCCAGGATTAATTCCTAATTTTGGTGCCTTTACCAGACACAGTACTATCTGCAGTTGCTGAAGGTGATGAGAAAGCAGAACTACTTCTTTCAATGGTACCAGTGGTTTGAAACACCTTGTACAGTTCAAAAATCTTTTCTCTGACTGACTCACTTCTACTGGTAAAAAGGGACCAAAAAAAGCAATATACAGAGTAAGAACATCCAATGTCATATTTCTAATTATCTCACTAATAAATATTCCTATGAATGCAACCAGTAAACCACAGGAATGAGAAAGAGGTTTTAAACTTATCTTTAATAGCACTATTGCTGATTGCTTTGAACCATGTGAAATCTTCCCTGTGGAAAGCTGGCTGGGGATAAAATTAGAGGAAACTGAGAAGTTATATTTGCATCCTAACAGAAGTTATAAATTTATGGGTATTACAGGGTAAAGTATAGTTGCTACTCCAGGATGGAATATGGTTGGCATGCTCAAAACCTATTCCATGATGATTCCCTATGCATATGGTCTGCAACTCTAAGCTCCTGCTAAGCAGGAAGGAATGGAGGAAGGAGTGGAGTGGAGACACTGAGGCCAGTCACTGTTGAAATGCTTGCAGGGAAGGGAGCTATTGTGGCACTGGTTCCATGAATGGGGGAATAATGAGCATTGATTCCATGATTGCAGAGGGCTGATCAATTGCTTTATTCTTACTACACTACACTGTACTATACTATATGAAAAACCCATCACCCTTGCCACAGTCTGATACAGTCTGATACAGCTTTGACCTCATTGGTCAATCAATCAAAACACTATCGCCAGAGTCCAATTAAGAAACCACCCTTTGGTAAACAATCTCCATAACACATTCCACATGTGCACAACAACAGGTACAGCAAGTGGAGATAAGAATTGTTTTCTGTGAGCTTTCTCACAGCTTCTCACAGCTTCCCAGGAAAATCCTGGGAGAGAATTATGGAATTATGTCTCTCTCTGTTCAGAGGATATGTGATTACCACAGGGAACACAATAGTACTCTTCAGCTAATAAACCACATAACATTGCAGGTGATACTAAGAGAAAGGGAAAGATGTCCTGCTGCTGAGCCAACAGCTGTGGGGAAATCACTCTCCTCAGATGAACATGGTTCATTAAAGCCTAACTGTAGTATTAACAATTGCAAAGTTACCCACCTACATGGTACAACTACACCTTACTGGGTACTGTAGTAGCCACAGGGCCTGCAAGGCCTCCCTGGCGGTCAGTTGCCTAAGATAAGAAATGCCTAGTCATGATGACTGGACCAAAGAAACTCCTCTTCCACCTTTGAACCCTCATTATCTCTCTGTAAGATGATAGGTCATACTCATCTCAACCCTTACTATTGGACTTTTTCCCAAAACCCCTACGCCCTATATGAACCCCTGCCTCTGCCCAGTTTGGCAGAAGAGCTGTCACTGTCACCCTTCGCAGAAGCTGCCAATAAAGACACATCCATGGAACTTCATACAACGCTTCTCCTCTCTCACCTCTGTGCCTGCTGAGGTACTTCGCAAGCAAAGAGCTGAAATCACTAAAGAGCTGAATCCACCAAAGAGCTGGTCTCACTTAAAAGCTGAGCTGCTTGCTAAGACTGCCTGCAGCTGGGAGCCTGCCTGAGGCACCTGGACAAGTGTTACTTAGCAGTACTTCTCTATCTGGGACACCAACGGCTGCTGGGGTTGAACTGACCCCAAAAACCCCAAGCTGTAATAGGGCACATGCTCTATAATGTTTTTGACTGTATCTTTAAAAGCAAAGCAAGATAATTTTACACCAATCTCTAACGACGGTATGCATGACTAGAGTCACTCAAACTCTACCTAAACACAAAGAAATAGTATAAAAGTAAGTGAAGAATGAGGGAAGATGCAAAAAACAGTATAAAAGCAGGTGGAGAATGGGGGCAAAGTTAAGGAAGACTCCATCATAATTGCTAGGATTAGTTGATGGGCTAAATCTGTCTTCTCCCCTATAGGGTGAGAATCATACTCTATGCATGCCGAATACTTTTGCTGGGGGTTAGAGCTTGTCTGTGTATTGCTTTGAATATGTTTTTACAGTCAGCTACTATCACTGACTTGTCACAATTTTATATTAATAAAGAGTGTTATTCCCTAAACTGTTAGTGGGAATCCTTCATGGGCACTAGCATTCACCAGCAGTGAACAGTATACTCAGATAAAGAGGAAGACCCTCTGAGGAGTGTCCCATATGCTGTTTTGGTGTATTTCTCTGACTAAGTCAGTTAAACCACTCTCCAATCCAGCAGGACTGCTCACTAAAGGGTCACCCTAACATGGTGCTGACAGACTGGTTGGGCACAGGGTTCTCAGATTTCCTGGGGAACTGACAGCCAAATTAAATACTAAGGGTCAAGTACATTTCCCCGTTAAAAGTCAAGGAAGCATCCCCTTTTCATGCGACATCCTCCTTTATGTCCAATGAGGCCCTGTAATTTGTAGATACTAAATACACTTTTTAAATAGCTTTTCTGATATTTTAACCATACTTTTCAGAATTTATTTCCATTCAAACACTGTTACATTTCTTGTATCCTATGTGGGCAAAAATCTTTGGCAGCCACTCCTTCAGAAAATACCAACATAAAACCCCTTGCTTAAAAAGTCCCTTTACAATGAAGGAGAAAAAATTGGAAAATAAGATAAAAGAAAAAGAAAAAACTATTTGCTTGGGGTTTTTTACATTCTTGAGAAAAAAGTGAGGGTGTACAAGCATGTGCAGTCAAGACAACAGGAAAAAAGAATATCAGTAAGTAACTTTCTGTTAAAGTAGAAGGCTGGAACTTGCAGAATTCTGGAAAATGAAACAAACTGTGGAATGTTTCAAAATAAAATTTAAAAAAAGTAGATTCTCAGTAATTTTCAGTGAAACATTGATGTCTCTCTATCCTTATTAGAAGTCTTCAACCCACTACTTTTGTCCAGTTTGATCACTTTTCCCTTCTCCTCAGAAGACTTATGTATTTGAAAACTGTTGCATGCATGTGCCTCATTTTACCTTTCACAGACTATTTAATTACTCACTCTACCCTTTTTTTGCTAAAAGCATATTTTCTAGACCTCTAGATTACAAAAGTTTATGGGGAGTGAGAGGGGCAGATACAGATATTTCTCTGGATACAGATATCGACAAGTATAATACAATTATCCAGCTCCTTTTAAAAAAATAGAAAGTGTCGCTTCTAGGGCATGATTCAACTCAGCCTAAGACTGATGTCTAAAACAAGTCAAATGAACAACACCTTAAAAGAATCTATTTCTCTTCATTGATTCTAAAGGAAGCCAACATAATTACCTCAGCTGATGATGCCTTAAATTAAGTGAAATCCTGCCCTGACCTGGTTATGTATGCTGCTTGTACAGATCATGCTTGAGATTCTCTCATTGAAAATACTTGGGCTATGTAGAAACTACCAGCAATACCATGTAGCAGTTGTAGCTACAGCATAGGAGCTCAGCCTCACAAATGTCTAATCTGATGGGGAAAAGTTCTTCTTGAAAAGATTCTCAAGCAGATTCATTAGAAAGTTACCATGGAAACTTTTTTTTAATTCATTGATAGAGTACAGTTTGACAATAAGCTCTTGTGGCTGTGACTCTTTGGATCTGAATTTTGTAACAGCAGCTAATTTCTCAAAGGCACATTTTTCCCCTTGCCGCACATGCACAAAAAACATTAAACAATGTGTGCTGCAGGGATAAAATAGAGTGATTCTTAACAAAGAAAGAAGAAGAAGAATAAAAAAAATAAAGGAAACTCACTGAGCTGTGCACAGCTAAAGGAATGCTAGACTAGAAGTTCAGCCTCTGATATGTGATGTTTGGGGTTTCCTGTTCATCAAAGGAACTGGCTTTCAAAATAAAGGATCCGGTAACCATCAGAGAGCAACAAACCTTCTTAACCTCAAGCACCTGCCAGCTCTAATACAACATCAAATCAAATTATTCTCTAGCATGGGGAAAATGCAGTAACTCCAGAGCACTTTATTGATAGATACTTAAATTGACAGTGATACAACTGCATCCTCACTCAGCCGAAGAAGCACATCTGTTACCTGGAAATACAAGACTCATAGATGCATTACTCTCTGTCAGTACTAAGTGATGTTTTGGGAGGGCAAGTCTTACTTTTAAGAATCACAGAGACATAAGTGCTTGTATTTACACCTGACAGCAGAGCCCCAGCTGCCACTTGATTAGGAGCTTTTGTAAATGTCATCTACTATGAAGACAGAAAGGTTCTGATAACTATCAACAACAGCATGCATCTTTATGATCTTAGTGCAGCCTGGTGTAAACAAGTTGTTCCTGAAGAATTAGGAGAGATAGAGCCCTGTATCCATAGTAAAGGTATCTTAGGCTATGTTTGCAGTGACAAAACATTCAAAGAATAAAAAACCTAACCACAGTACTCTGCATTTCCCTTTAACTCCTGATTGCCCTGGATTGTTTTCAACTGCCCTGATTCTGCCAAATATATGCCACAAAACAGAACATAGGAGATCATGCAGTATTAGATTGATTCCCCAACAGCAGTTACAGCACAGATGTGCACACCTTCTGTCCAACAGCTCTATTTCAACTGCATAACCCAATGCCATGGGAGGAGTCATTTCAAGGCTGGAGAGGAGCTACAGGAGTGCAGCCTGAAAATACATTTTCCAGCTGGGACACCTGAGGGGAACCAGTACACTGTGCAGTGCCACAATTTCTCTCTTCCCTAGCACAGATATTCACAAAGGAGAGGAGATGTCACAGTAGTGTTATGTCAAAGATGCAAAGCCTGGCTTCACTGATGGGTGAGATGGCTATCTGCACTTGAACATGAGCCAGCAACTTGCCTTAGCATCAAAGGCAGTTAACAGTGTCCTGGGCTTCATTAAGTGTTGCCAGCAGGTCAATGGAGGTGATACTTCCCTACTGTGCCGCACTAATCAGGTCACATTTGGAGTGCTGGGTCTAGGTCTGCACTTCCCTGAGCAAGACATGGAGAGAGATGGACACAGAATCCACCAAAAGCCAACAGAGATAATTAAAGCACCTCATGGATAAGCAAAGTCAAAAAGCTGAGACTCTTCAACCTGGAGAAGAGAAAGCTTAGGGGGATCTCATAAGTGTGTAGCCATACCTGTAGGACCAGGGTGCAGAAAGGACAGAGACAGGCTCTTTACAGCGGTGCCCAATGACAAGACCAAAGGCAATATGCGCACACTGGAGAACAGGGGCTTCCCTCTGAATATAAAGAAACACCTCTTTTTTTCTTACTGTGAGTTTGTCCAAGTACTGGCACAAGTTGCTCAGAAGCTTTTGGAGTCTCTCCTCCTTGAAGATATTAAAAAGCCATCTGGACATGCTGTTAGGCAATTCTGGTATAGGTGGGTATGCCTGAGCAGCGGTATTGAACAGGATGGCCGCCAGAAGTCTTTTCCACCCTTAACCACTCTGTGATTCTGTATGCTTTCACCTTTTCCCACAGCTACAAGATGCACTGAGCAGACAGACCTCCTTGAGAGTTCAGAGGCTCTAAAAAAAATGGTCAGCTCTTGTGATCTTCCTCTATATTGTCTCCTCTATGTACATTAGATGAATAGGACATACTTTTAGGACACACATCATCTTTCATCCTCCCCCTACGCAAAGACTGCAATACTCAATAGCCTGGATTGGACTGATTTCCATAACAGTACATAAAGACAAGCATTTCAGGCTAGTTGATTTACTAAAAAAAGAAACATGGCTAATCTGACTGATTTTTTTTTCCATTAGTTGGATATACTTCTGCGCTACAATGAACAAATTGTATAAATGCTGAGTTACTATTCCTATTAACTATTGCTATTTTTCCTGTAAAAATGTGAGTTCAGAAGACACATAAAAGACTTTCAGGTACTGGGAAGCATGGCTGACATAGTTAGCTATATGTCAAACCCACATTTCAAGCACCAGGCTATGTCTACATTTTCTCTCACTGGGTCTATTCCAAAAGCCAAAAAGAAAAGAAGATCCACTGTCTCTGATTTCTGTTGTTTGTATCAGACAAAGAGATGACTGGGAAAGGCAATAGGCATTTCTGAGTTTTCTTTCTCAAGAGATGAAATCATTATTTTCATATTTGCATAATTTGCATATGATTGACATAATTTTTTTCCAGAATCCTATTTTCATTTTTAATCTGTATGCACCCCTGGGATCATCACTTTTCCCACTCAGATTTTCATCAGATATCTTCCTACAAATGAATGGGCTCTGCAAAACTGTAGCGTGCTGTGGGCTCTGTCTCTCAGCTCCAAGGAGAGTTCACTTTAAAGGAACTTCCAAACATGCAGTCTCTGGAAGTTTTATTTATGCAGTACTTGTGTTTACAAGGCAACAATCCAATTGTTTTCAATAGGGACTAATTATACACCATTTCCTTTGCCCTTCTATTTCATTCTGCAATCCCAGGGGATCCAGATTTAGCCCGATAGGGTTAAAACAGATTTAGGCTGTGAATGGGACTTCTCAGGAAGTTCCTCTGGTGCCTGCTCTCCCTCCCTTCCTGGATAGGAAGGGGCCTCAGGCATCATCCAAGCCCAGAGGTGACCCAGAGCACACCTAGATAATACTTGAGGAAGCATGTGCCAGGAAGCCCAAACCTTGTTCTGTGTTTCCCTTGGAGGACACCTATATCTATTCCTGAACATGTAATTTTCCCCATTCCTCTTTTCCTACATATCACTTCTAATGTTTCCCCATGAAATTCAAAAAGCCAACAGGACAGAAGAGGTAAACAAGGAAGGCAATTAAGTGTGAATGATGCCTTTACGACTCCTCTGTTTGGATCTTCTTTAAATTCCAGGTCTTCTCTGACTTTAACCGTTGATCATTTGTAATTCTCCTAAATTTTTGTACAATTGCTGCATGGTTGCTTTACCTTTCTGTTTTCATAAAGTTGAACAAATACACACATGCATATTTAAAATGAGGCCTAAGAAAGTCCTTTCTTTGCCAATAACATCAGCACTTCCATCTGCATACTGACAGAAAGACAAGAAGTGGCAGACCTGCTAGCTCCTTTAATCACAGGAATCCTGTATAGCTGATTATTGCACATGCCATACAGCAGAGTGGATTCACAGCTCAAGTATATTAGTGGTAGCTCTGACTGAAAATGCCCTGAAGTTTACTGCTTTTTCATCTACCAAGACGAGTAGGTTTGCATGGGCAGTAGAAAAGGAGCATTTCAACTTCTTTTTTGAAGAGGCCTCATCATAATTCCTCCCCTTAACTGTCCAGCAACTCACTTTTAATCATCAGAGAATTCTCCCTTCTCACTCTTCTGTGTACTGTCTCAGGAGCAGGAGGTTGAATGTGAACAGCTTTGTGACTCTATAAATATTGCAAAAGTTGTTCACAATGGAAATGCACTAAGTTTCTGACTTCCTTCATTCACTGTCACTCTATGGATGTTGCTGAGGATTTCCATATAAACACTTTGGTGTATGTACTCTTTATGTACTTTTGAAGCAGCATGGGATCAGATATAATGGACTTTAAGAGTTTTTTAAGATTCCATTCAGGAGTCAAAATATCTGAGTAATAAATCCTACCCTGGGGTACAGCATGGCCTTAAAACCAGGATACAAACAGACTGCATTTTTGCCTGTACTTCAGAGAGGAAGTACAGGGCAGGATTTGCCACCTTCAACTTATGAAATCAATCTGATTTAATAAAACTTAATGCTGCTTTGGCTCACCTGCCAGGTGGAACAAATACAAAGGGTTTCTCACAAAGCACAATATGGGCAAAAAACTACAAAAGATAATCCTGGTAAATAAACTTCTCATTAATATTCAATACAGCAAGTCAACCATACCATACAGTAACACTACACCACTTCCTAAGCTGCTGGTGCAGATGTTAGGACTATGACCACTGGTCCTTTTTCTTTTCAGATTGTGTGCTTTCTAAGGCTTGTAGCAGAGGTGGGCTGGTGTCATGATGCCATCTGATATAATTGTTTCAAGCAATTGAATTTAAGATTGATGACTAAAGTGTATATAGAAACTTCTGGTTTATATAGAAACCAAGTGCTGCTTCACAGTTCACTGCCACTGGCAATCTGCTGGTGAGTACCAGCAGACAGCTCTTCTCAGAGACACCTTTCTAGCAACTGGTGTCCAGTTGTGATGCAAAAGTATTTAGTCACACAAATATGCTCTGCATTTTAAAATCAATACTCTTTTTAAACTCCTTCTTTTAAATCTCTACATTGAAGCAAGTATAGCCAAACCATTAAGCACTTCAGACATGAAAAATGCCTCTGGAAGTGTCTTGCCAGAGTTACCAATATTACTTCACATAAACTACCAACACCAATAAAAGTAGTCATGAGTCTAATGTAACACTCTT
>NW_005054538.1:598267-637869 GCF_000277835.1 Geospiza fortis | reverse complement strand
CAGCTAAAAGGATACAGTTTTGTCTTAATACTACATTAATTTAAAATTTATACCTTTAAAAGGTTCACCAGGCTTCACATCAATTTGCTGCCAATCTGTGATAAAAGAAGAAAAGACCCAAGGCTTGAGTCAAATAATTTATTGCACTGTGCTTGCAAGGTCCTTGATAAAGGCCCTGAGGAAAGACACTGACACAGGCTAAAACACAGTATCAGTCTTAGTTAAGTTACATATGGCTCTTTAAATTGAAACATTAACCAATGAAAAATACTTTTGTTTGTTTAGTTCTTCTGAAAGCCACTAAATTAAACACCTGTGAAAAGCAGTCAATTTTTTAGTAACGCCATAGGATAATTTATTGCAGATACCATGGAGATTGAACCAGGCAGTAATACATGCTACATCTCCCCCACATCTCCCAACAGACACCTTGGTTTTAAGGCACATCACTAATTCTGGCTGGAAAAATCCTTTAAGTCTTTTTAGAGACAGTGTTATTTCAGCAGCTTCAAAGGCAAGCCGGCCACAGTGAATGCTGAGTCAGTACAACAGAAGAAATATCAGGACAAACCAGTTTTGGCCTCTTGGTGGAGCAGGAGCTATCTGCCAGCCTACAGGTGCACAGCAGAAGGTATATGTACCTTCAAGGATCTCTGACAATGATATAAGGCCTTCAGCCTCAATACTAGTGCTACTGCAGATGCAACACAGAGACGGTTAAATCCGTTCTCCCTTAAAAGGTCTTAGCAGCAATAGCTCTCTGCAGAGGAAGAAGTATATTCATACTGAACTGAGTAGTTCAGAGATGACTGCTCCCCTGTGTAGATCACCTGACCTATGACTCAGATTGAAATCAGCTTTGATTATTTCTTTGTAGTTTAAAATTTCAGATTTTGGCAAAGGAAGAAAATGTTTGGTTTTTTTTTTTTTTTCCCTTCAGCTTTGACAGAGATTTCTTAAATTTGCTTATATAATAGTTTAAAAAAAATAATACCCACTTGAGACCAAATCATATTTTGACTTACTGGGGCTGCATAAGAGTCAGAACAGAATGTGGCCTGAAAAATCTGTAATTCTGAATTTATGGTGATGTTTGAGGTGGAAAAATCATGAATTGTTTTTAAATCAATGGCCAGCAGTTGGGGGAAAAGACCATGTCCCTCCTCTAGGCTAATATAATGTGGTACAGGGTCACAAAATAAGGTCTGTACATTCTGAAGATGCCTTTTTCAGAGTACATTTCATAGCAAATAGTGATTATTACCAGTATACTTATTTGGTAATAATTACAGATTTGGGAGGGGGGAAGTAAATCAGTATCAACTAAATGAGCTTAGTATTCTGCTACTCATATCACTTCAAGCATAAACATCCTATTCTGCCAAATGTCAGTTTTACTAGGAGAGGAAAACACACTTTGCACTTGGAGCACGTATATATTGGCACCTACATATTATAGCATCTATGAGTTTCAGAGAGCCTTTTTTCTCCTTGGCTTTCCATTCTTTGCTCACTTCCTAGAGAGTTACAATTACAACAACTTGACATTTAAGAATAGCAATTACTCTCGTTTAATCATGGAGCACATTTGATCACTATGCAACAGAGCTTCACATCCTGTAACTAACTGAAGACCACTTGTTTGGAGAATCCTGTTACTTCAGTAAGGTTTCATGTGCAAGTCTATCAACAGAATCATGTCTTGAATTAAAATCTCCTTTTAGGTTTTCTTAAGGCTGTCTGCCTCATACGTGTAAATTATTTGTCTTCATCTAAAGATCCATTTTTTAAAAAGAAGAGAATTGAAACTCAATTTTCTAAACAGCAAAAATTACTGTAAGTAGTTTCAGAGAAAGTTAACATATTTATAATCTCTACTTCAAGTCTGTTTCCGAAAGTGTTAAATGACTTGCTCCACTTGAGCAATAAAAAAATTCCCTAGAAATTCTCTGTATATGATTAGCTGTGTGTGGAGACCAGAGCAAGAAAGTTTAGTTTTCAGTTGACTCCATTTAAACTAAATCACACTGGCATTTACAAAGTACAAAATAAAAGAGAGAAAAATATAAAGACGAAAACACTAGAACAAAATCTGGGGACCAGATCTATTACCACACTTCAAGAATGCAAGACCCAAAAATGGAAAGAAAAAAAAGAATGTGAAAAATTTAGTCCATAAAAAGCAATCAGCATGCCATATAGCAGAACTGCAAGGACCTCAGCTACCCATGTATGTGGGGAAGAAACAAATAAAATTTGATTTTGGAATGCTTTGACTCCTAATAATGACTGACTATCAATACTAAAAGAGAAAGAATATGCAACATTAACCCAGAATCCTTATTCCTATCTCCAATGGCTATAAATCTACTTTAAGTCCTTGGAGTTGAAACAGAATTAAGTGGTACTGACTGAGCAAGTTGTGTACCCTCTCCCCTTTCCCAATACACTTGGCAGGTTTCATCACTCTGTACAACAGTGAGAAGGAGGAGTGAGGTGATTGGAAAGGTACTAAATCAACAGACATGAAATGTATCATCATGCAGCAGTATCAGCAAAAGAAAAACCATGCACTGACATTTAATGGAAAGAGATGATGTTTGCACATAAGAAAAATGTTCAGGGGACTGATTGCAGCTGCTATGACAACGAGAGAGAGGATGTGACATAATGACCCAAGTGACTGTTTCATGTTGTTCCAGCGAACCATTCTACTCACCAGCTGGGAAGCCAGTAGAGACTTCATTAAGTGCTACTATTCAGTAATTACTGCATCCTTCCCTGCACCACAACTCTAAATTTCCATAGTCATAGCACAGAGCTGTTGGATGTAATCATGAGGGTTCATTTCTCAGTCCTAAAAATTTCAAGCCTGTAGCTGTTAGAAATTTGGAATCGAGTTTCAGCAGATTTGTTAGGTACAAGCTCTGTCACCTGGCAAGGAGAAATAGGGAGCAAAATGATACCAGCATAGCCTTGCTGAAGTCTTGCAAGCAAGCCATGGAAAAGCTGCATTATTTGCCTACCTTGTATTTAGGATAGTTCCTTCTCCAACAGCAACTTTAACTGGAAAAGACCAGGACAGATCCTTTTCTCATTTAAATCACTGCAGTTCTCCTGACTGCAGTGGCGTGATGAATATTTACTGCTGGTTAGGATTCTGTCCCTTAATTTGATTTGCACTAGTACACAAATAAGTGAATTATATGTCCAGGAGCCTTTTGCTTTCTTAGTTATGCAAAGCTACAGAACTAGGAAAAATGAACTTGTATTTGCACTACAGGAAAATTTACACTACATGAAAACAATAGACAAATTAGCAGAGCACAAGGGTTTGAAAGCGAAAATTTGCAGCAAAAACAGAAATCCCCAAAGACAGTTAGTTTGAAAGCTTCTAGAGTTTGAGCAGCAGCAAGGGCAGGGGGGGAAGGGCGGGAGGAAGAAGAAGACTGGGTCGGAGGGGAGGGGGAGGAGGAGGAGATCTAGTTTTCAGCATGGGAGAAGGAACTGTCTTGAGAGAAGGTTCTCCTGTCAGAGCCTGCCTGCTCAGGAACAGGCCTGCCTGCTTGCCTTCGTAAAACTGCTCAAAAGGCACAGAAGAGTTCACGCCTCTTTATTTCTTTTGAAACTTAGGGATTCTAGAAAATCTAAATCTTTAAAATAATACCTTTGTATCAATTCAGAAGGCACTGTGAGCAGGAATAGTTAGCCAAAAACCAGAGAGGAAAAAAGCAGAAGCAATATTATTTCTCATCACGTTTATATCGGGTCCCTCCTTGTAGGGAGTAACATCATTTGTTGTCTGTAAAAGAGGCCTGACTGCATTTCTTTCCTTCCTTCACAGAAGATGGATACGGGGACAAACTCTTGGTATGAGGAGAATAGGCGTCCTCATCTCCAGCCAGATGTCTCCAGCTTCTGCCCTATTTGCACCTTGAGTTTGGATCAAAAATCACCACAAAGCAAAACTCAGCACTTCCATAGTAACTGGAGGGAAAGCTTTTACATGCAAGAAATGTAATAGAGTGTTTTCATAAAGAAAATTACCTACAAGATTTATAAAGAACTGCTGTGAGCTAGACTAAGTGCTTCAGTGCCACATCCTTCCTCGGCGACAACACCTAAGTTACAGTAGAACTCCTCACCACTTCACCTCATTGTATAAATCTATTTTTAAAACTTTATTTTATACAATGGATAGGACAGTGTTGCCAGATGCTTCTGGATATAAAAAGCAGAAAATTTGAGTGTGAGGAAAATATCTTCCTATTAATATTTATGTTTATCATTTTCCCAGGTTTAAAGACAGTGGATCAACCTCAGGAACGTCAATTACAACAGCAAGTAACAATTAACTGGCATTCTAAGTTAAGAGTCTCTCATTTGCACAGCAGTGATAAGGCAATTCACAGGGGAAAAAAAGGCCTTAATTTCCTCTCTGTTATGCTTTATTGGGGGAAAACTTAGTTAAAATCAAACAAGAGCTCAAATACAGTGTCTTGTGTATATAAAACTCCATGTACTCTGAAATTTGTAACATAAACAATGGCAAATAAAGATCTTGAAGCCTTCATCTGAGACAGATTGAGCTTTCTAGATCAAATTAAGTTGCATGATTCCAGTTCTTGAATAGTCTCACTAAATGGCTCACACTGTGGCTCCAATCTGTCCATCAGCTACCAGTGCAAGAAGTGCATAAAAGTGGAATATTCAAAATCCTCACTGGGCCAGTGCACTTCAATCCTCCTCAGAGTCTCTGTCAAAACAGTTGCATCTAGAGGAAAAGGATTTGCAACTACCTTGTTTCTTTATACAAAAGAAAGCTACATAGTATTGTCAAAGGTTTGCCTTTCTGCTGTGGCACATCTCTCTCTTCTGCAGGGATCTGTGAAGTCCTTGGCAAGTGTGTAGTTCCCACACCTATTGTGTCCTGACACCAATGTGGTAAGCAGCCAAAGTGAAAATTAGAACAGTTGAGAACCTAGTTTGCTCTGCTCTGTAAGTAGATGCTGTCCAACTCTAGAGACACAAGGGTATTTAAGTACAAGCCTTCAGCAAGTAGCTCTTCTTGCACCAGGTTTCTTCTTTGCTTTCATAATTTCATGTTCGATGTTAGAGTCTGGTCTTTCACTAATTTTCATTTAAATTTTTATTAGGTCTCATGATCAGTATATCAGTCAGTATAAATGTGAATATCAAGTTTTCAAAACACTGTGAAGATCATGATTTCTTAGAAGTCGATATAAATGTGAATCAGTATGCATAATGTTTTCTCTTCATAGTATCATTTTGGTTGGAAAAGACATTTAAGACCATTGAGATCAATTGGAAACTGTACACTGCCAAATACACCAAAAGAAGTAATGGAATGACCAAACATCCTTTTCCAGTGCTCTCAACCATGCAGTTACAGATGACAATAGTGAAGATAGAAGTTACAATTATTACCATGCTTCCCTTCTAATAGTACAGATATTTCATCATGAACCTACCCAAACTCCCAGTGTGTTATTCCCACTCTGGCTGCAACAGAGTTGGACAACAATTCGCAAATCTTGCATGACAACTAGTATGATTCATTTTGTACCCAAAGGGAAGCTACTTTCTCTCAAACTAATATTTCTCTGTTCCTCAAGGGTATCAGCCTTCTCTCTCAGCTAATACTACAGTAGCAGATGCAGCAGCTCAACATTTCCCAAGAACTTCTTAAAAATCATCAGGGCACAAAAAATAGAATTCTCGTCTGATGGAAAAAAAGACATTTAAGCCCATCCCTAACACACTAATGTTACAGTGGGGTTTCTTGGATAGATTTATTTTCTTCAGTATAGTGATTAACGAATACTTGAATCATTTAGGTCAATCTACCACACAGTGATGGTAATACTACACAGCATGTTTACAATGTTTTTGTGCTTATGTGATTCAATACAATTCACACTTGCCCAGATACAAGAATAAATTTTATATAATACGCAGGTCACAGAATTAATACACTGTGTGCATGAAATACAGATGCACATGAAAAAAAGTAGCACAGAAGCTGCAATGCAACAACTGTCCCAAGAAGCGGAAAAAACTTGAGTCTTGCTTTAAGACAATTTAAAGGGGATCACTCTAACATGATTTCTCCCCCACTGTTTTAATCAATCCCTTTCCACCAATAAGGAGAAACTAAATTTGAGTAGATATAAGTGAAAAAAAATAACAGATTACTAACAAGCAAAACTGCAACAGGCAGAAAATAACAGTAATTATTCACTAGATACAAAATTGATAAATCTCACAGACTCCCTGAGAACAAAGAAAAATCCAAAATGGCAAAGTACCCCTTTCAATATGGCATCCATCACAGGCAACTACATGTAGGGAGACAAAGCAGAAATGGCATCTGACCAAGATGACAGCATTTGCTGGCAACCACGCAGTTTGGGAGACAAAGGGGAAAGGATGGCAGTAAACCTTTCTGGGAAGGTATGAGCTTACAAAGCAGTTCTAGTGGCGTGTGGGAATTGCCAGCACATGTGGGATCAGCTCCACCACTCACCGCTTCCTTCTGCCACCCACTTTATTCCACCAGTGTTGGTGCTGCTGTCCTCTGAGCCACAGGTGTGTTGAAGTGGAGAGAAACAGTCTCCCAGAATCAACATGGGGTGGCCCGCTGAGGTACCAGCTCAAGCTTTGCGCTGCCAATAGAGGTTTGCAAAATTCACTCTGAAACAGTTTTGTTTTGCAGAAGTGCAGTTTTTTCTGGGTAGCTAGCCCAGAACTCCTTCCCCCTCCCCCCAAAACAACCTCTGCCTTAAGCAAAATGCCACAACACATGAGAACACAAAAAGGAAGCCTCTGCCCACACTACCTCAGCTTTAAGGTTAAAGCCAGGAAGTGTGCAAGGGATGAGAAAGCAAGCCATCAGGTGAAAAAGGGAACTCTGCCTGTGTGCCCCAACCTTTTAAAGTGTACCACACCTGCCTGCCTCATGAGTCTGGCTCCAGACCGCCAGATATGCCACCTTAAAGAGACAGTAACAATTTTTGGGCTCAGAAAGATATGAAATACTATAACATTTTTGATTACCCAAGACAACCTTCAGTTCTAAACCCTTAGTCATTTGATCCTAAAATTGGTCCTATTGTATTGCGAGCATGAGTAACAATAAAGACAACAGAGCAACAACACAGCAATCCTGTTGGTTTGTTCCTGAATTAAAAAACAAAAAAAACCCAAAAAAAACTCCAAAAACAAACCCAAAAAGCAACAAACCACCAACCAAAAAAAAACCAAACCTGAAGAGAAAGAATATGTTCATCCACCAGACTGACACAAAGTGATAAAAACCCACTACTTATAATGATGCTGAGAAGAGATTATGATAGGGGATGCAAAAGTGAGCATATTGCAACAACCTGTGGAGGACCTTCCCATTAGAGAAAGAAATTTCAAAAGTAGCATTGGCATGGCAGTTTCACCTTTAAAGTGCTGTTTGAACATTAACAGATAGTTAGGATATCTTAACTATGTAAAGATATTTTAATGAAACATATATCTCCACTTTTTTTCAACAAGCCTGTTTGCATGATGTTAATGATTGCAAAAACAAATTCTTCATGAATCAAAGGGCTAAACAGGTATGTCCATCCACACCAATAAAAGCTTGTATCCATCGTTATTAGATGAAATACTGGCCCAATTATGTTAGTATCACCCAGGAAAAACTTTCCTGATTTCACAATGGCAAGGAAGTGAAATCTCTGTCTTCTTAAAAGTATTCAAAAGGAATTTCTATTGATTATTACAAGTAAGTTATCCATATACTTTAACTTGGATTTAATCTAAAAATTCAAAGCCGGCCTGTACTAGTACGGTTATGCGAATTGTGTATACTGCGGTGAATGATGTGGCTAGGAGGGTTAGGAGTAGTGCTCAGGTATTTAGGTAGGAGGTGTTTAGGCTTTCAATGATTTGGTCTTTTGAGTAGAATCCGGCTAGGAATGGTGTTCCCATTAGGGCAAGGTTGCCGATAGTAAGGCATGCAGTTGTTGTTGGTAGAATTTTTTGTAGTCCTCCTATTTTTCGAATGTCTTGTTCTCCGTTTAGGTTGTGGATGATGGAGCCGGAGCATAGGAAGTGTATGGCTTTGAAGAATGCGTGGGTGGAGATTGCTTTTCTTCTAAGATCTATATGGATATGTATGGGGGTACATATATATATATATGCACACTCAAGTAAGATAAGCATTTGTAGCAAAGCAGTCTGCTCAGAGACTCCTCAAATTTTGTGTACCAAGGCTGTTGGAAAAAGTCCTTTCACTTTGAGAAGCCTCACTTTCCCCTAAGACATAAACATGAAACAGCACTCTCCAAACAACTACAGCAATCTATCCTAAAATTCCTAATCTTTCCTCAACATTTCTCATTGCCTCAGCAATTTTACTTCCTGTGTTTGCGAACTGTTACATATATACCTTTGTGCAAAGTGAGAAATGACAAAAGATTACAGAATTTGGAAATACTGGCTAAGTAAACAATAAAATATTGCAAAGAAAGCCAAGGCTCCCAAGGATGACATTCTGGGCTCATAGGAAGGAAATGCAGCTAGCAAGCTGGAAACCTGCAATGCCAGAGCCCAGGCTTTCCTGAGGTAAGGTTCCAAAACAAAAGTACTGCAAACCTCTTGGTGAACTTGGGCCAAAACCCAAGCAAAAACAAAAGAATGTAGAGTGGCTGCATATCAAAGGCAAGTTTCTTGGGCAAAAGAAATACAGAAGATGGAATGCAAAACTAATTCAGGCAAAAATTGCAGGTATCTGTACATTTTAGAGGCACTTATTGACAAATGGCAGTTGACAACAGCTATCTTTTAACTGTACTTACTGGAACTACTTGGAACTACTAAGAAAGAGAAGAGAAGAGAAGAGAAGAGAAGAGAAGAGAAGAGAAGAGAAGAGAAGAGAAGAGAAGAGAAGAGAAGAGAAGAGAAGAGAAGAGAAGAGAAGAGAAAAATGAAAGAAGACAAATTAAATCAGGCTTACCAACTGTAAAGTTATAGCCATCAATACTGAATGTAGCACTTTGGCATTTTTTAAATGCTTCCTTTCTGCTGCTTGGGTCTGTCATGATTCCTGCCAGCTTGTACTTTCAGTAGCTGCCTCTCTCTCCCTCGTGGAAGCAAAGCACTCGAGCTCACTCTTAGCTGCCCTTGAGTATCTCTGCCTGTGACAGCACACACACACCACGCCTCACATCTTACAGGGATCTGAGAGGCGTGCACCCAAGAATTTTCTCCTCCCCCAAACACTCTAATTGGCAAGTTACCTACATGCCTGCTCAGAGTTCAACTGGTTAGAGGCTCCCCTATCAAAGCCAGCAGTCAATTAGTGCAAGACTACCAAGTCAATAAGCCAGCTGTAGCTGTCAAATCTCTGTGTAGGAGGTAGCACACAAAAAACCCTGAATAAAAGGTTAGATATTGCTGTTATCTACCCACTGATGCTCCCTGTATTCCTTGCTATGCTGGAACTAGTTTCTGTGGCTCCTCTTACTCATAGGGATTTTTGACTTGCAGCAAATTGTGCTCAGATTTCAGCTCTTCAGAGAGGCAGTGTGTTTTAATAATTCAAGATATAATTAATCAACCCAAATACATTACACCATCAGTCATCTGCTACTTATGTAAACAGCGAGTCTCTAGAAACTCAACTGAGAGCACAGAACTAGAGATTATCAGTAAAGAAGAACACAGGGAAACAACATGTAATTTAGCAGTACTGTTGATAAGCTAAGCAAAATGTTCATGCATGCACACACACAACAGAGTCTTCCTTCTCCTTGTTGCTCATCATGGTTTGCAAACTCATCTTTGTAGTTTTTATACTTAGTACTGTTTAGAAATGTTGACTCAGAGTACATGCTAGCAATCCACTGAAAAAGGCAGGCAAATCCTAAGAACAGACAAAATTTAGAGTCAAAGCTGGCAAAGTTTCCACAAGAAGGCCAGCTGCAAGCCAAAGTTTTATGAGTAGGCATCTAAGGAAACATGGTCAACATCTAAATGATTCCAGAACACATAAATCTGTGCAATTCTTTCTTTTTCTTGCAATATATGTTAAAACTATAAATGTGCTATTTAAATGGTCCAGTTTTTATGTTCCAAAAAAACCCCTTAAATTCCACATAAATGCATCAAATTGGTCTGGATCAAAAGCACTTGGAAACACTAAGTTGCAAGAAGACTACCATCAAAACAATAGCCAGGACACGGTTTACTGAAAGCTTGGTCAATGCACTCCTAAAGGTTTACAAAATATCAGCAAATGTGGTCATGTTTAAGGTATAAACGCCAGCCCTACCTTGGGTTCTCAACAAAAGCTCAAGTCAGATAAGAATGCTGCACTTTTAAAAGTGTGAAATACAAAGCTGTGTTTCGTGTCAGGTACAAACAGGTGACGTGTGTATTTGTGAGCGCACCGACAGTGGGAGAGCTGTGAATTCTAATAATAACTGAGGAAAATAAAGCATGGAAAAGGCCTTTGAAATTAACCCTAGTTGATTTAGGAGCATTGGAATTAAAGCGTTAAAGATGTTGCTTTTTGCTTATAGTTAATCCATAAAGAGCTCTGCAACAATAACCTTTTGAAGTATAATTTTAGAATATTACTTATATCTTTGAAACTATAGCTTTGGAAAATATATAAAGGAAATATGCTTATCTCACACCCTATTGAAGCAAAGAAAAAGAGCTTGAGAGAGGAAGATGACCACCACCTCCAGGGTTTATGGTTTCGACCAAGGGAAGATGGACATCACTGTTATTAGATTTATAGTCTCTGCAATTAGAAGGTGGACCCACATCTGGGGAGCTGGACTACACCAGATGGGATTCGTCTTCCTTCGATCGGAAACTGGACCACCACCATCTGGGGATACTCCTTTAAAAACACATCCTGAGAAAAACTAAATCACAATAGTGTATAGAATTGTGATGTAATAATTTGGAATAAATATTGCTGATGAATAAAAAATTGGAAAGAGAAACTGCTGAAAAAAACTGATGAGTACCCCTATAAATACCTGTAATCCTCAATTATCGGTGTGCAGTTGGAGGGAAAACTTTCCCCACTGTACCCAGCGCTGTATTGCTCATACTTTACCATATTAGATAATAAATTGATTGCTGCTTGAATATTGGCCTAGTCAAGCTTCTTATTTATAACAAAAGGATGGAAGAGAATCACTACTGAACTCCAGCAGTTAATTTAAATTCCACTTAGTTCTACCACAGTGGAGAGCCTCAGCCAAGTAGAGCTTTTTTGATTTTTTTTTTAATTATATATTTGGATGTTCAATAATATAAGACAAGTTCATTAAGAAAACAGCTTCTAGCAGTGAGGGTTTGTTGGGCTTTTTTCATAAGTCATTGTTTTGAAACAAAAACAACTACTTACATATAACATATCCAACACTTGCAACTGCAATGAAAAATGTAAACAATAGTTCTGGAATTTAAGAGTTGCTGCTCTTTATAGACACTTTATAGCCCCTGCAATGAAGACTGCTCATGCAGTTTACTGAAATCCATCATGTAGCTGCCTCTCCAAAAGAAGGTAGGAAAATAATCCAAGTATAAAATATTTTTAAGGAATTATTTTGTCTGTCACTGTCATATAGATCATATAAGCACCAATGCTCTTCCTAAGACAGCAAAAGCACAGAGAATGATTCATAGTATATTTAGAAAGCAGAAAGTTAAATGTTACCTAAATTAAAGGTAAGGAAACCTAACAGTTTCAAAATTTTGGAACTATCAGGTTTGGGGTTTTTTAAAATTTAATTATTTGCTGACACCATTTTCTTCCTTAAGCCATAAAGCACTTATCATGAAGAAAAATTCTGGGAAGATACCAATGATGATTTGATGAAGTTTCAGTCATGAAACTGAAGTTGGAGGAGAAATGTTCTTCTCAAAAAACAGCAAGCAGAGACACTCCTGCTTCCTCCTTGGCTTTGGACCATGTACTCACACACAGGAAGCAGGAGAATTATATTTGCATTTCTCTTCTGAGGAGAGCATCCAGATCACCCACTGCTGTGATGCTAATTTCTGGGCTCCTTCACTGGTGTTTCAGCCACGTTGTAAGATTGCCAGAGAGAAAATGATCTGGTCCTTAAGTGGCTGAGTACTTTGAAGCTACCTTACAATACTTGTTCAAGGTCCACCTAATACTAAGTCAAACATTTGTAGTAGTTTGATAAACTCATTTAGGTCAAAGTGAACATTTGCACCACAGAATAAAGACAGTCACTCAGGAGAGTAAAGTGATCAAATAAGTTTAGAAGCCAGATTATCCATACTGTTGGGGAGGGCCCTTAACTGGCTGGTTGCAGAGGGATCCTCTCTCAATTCAAAACTGCAGAGGTAATCACTTTGGGGTGAAAAGAGAAAGGTTTTGATCTGCAAATTTTCCAAGAAGAAAACAGTTTCTTCCCAGCCCCAGTTAAAATTTAATCCAGCTGCTCAAAGAATTACCAAATTGTATCAGAAACTTGATAGATGGTCCTGTCTGATTCTTTGCATTTTGCTGTTCAGTTCTTGGCTAGATTTCAAGTCTGCATTTACATCCTGCTTTCCCAAACAATTCCTACAGATTCATTCAAGGTATAGGTGGTTTACCTTCCACTGCCAGGAAGTACCAATATAGATTACCAGGCACTTCTTGTGGCTGCAGCTCACTGTCATGTAGAGCAGTAGATGTGTCATTTGTAAACTACTTGAATCCTTTGAGGTAAAAAGCACAGTGTGAATCAAAAATATTTTTGATTATTGCTGTAAAAAGACCACAGTCTACATAATAACTTTTGATTTGACAGCCCATTAAACAGCAGTTGCTTTGACATTTTGCCTTTACTTTCCTATGTGTAGAAGAGTTTGCATGTTTTCAGGAAGTCTATTTTAACCTATGATCATCTCAAATTAAACAAAATACCAATCTGTCAGTAAAATCCAGAAACACCAGAGGTTTATGTCCAAAAAGGAGACAGAGGTGTCCTTCAACTTTATGCAAATAAAGGGAGAGTGTTCACAGGGGCACACATCCACGGGGTTTTCTCTCTCTCACTCAGGGTTTCAGAGGCTGCAGCCTCCCTTTTATCCTAACTCTCAGCCACTTGTTGCCTTCTTTTTTCCCCCATAGGCTGAGGTACTAGGAAGGTACAGCCTTCTTGAACTACCTAGTCCATATTCCCCCTTGAACTTATTGTTTTATCCCAAAATTCAGAAGGTCAGGCTTGTGCAGATTCTTGTCTCTTTCAGGAGCCAAACTATCTGAGTCTGGTAACAAACTTGCTGCCCAAAGTCAGTAGAGACATTAGGACTCATTTTAAAGATGTTAACACCCATACATTCACCCACCAAATTATTTGTAAAAACAATAATGCACATCTTATGTATCATATCTTAATCTCCAAAATGCATACTAGAAAAAGTGGTGAAAAAACAGCCGCAGGAAACACTTCCTATTTCTAACCAGTCCTTTTTCTGCCCTTTAGCATGAAAAAGTATACTATTGATGTAAATTTGCCTCAGCAAGACTGAAGGATTTTTAATTGCAGTTTACACTTTCCAAATATAATCTAAAATATCAGTTGCATGGATAAATACTTCTTCATATAAACTAAAGGCATAATTTATTCTTTCAGTCTTGTATCCCCTAACTCATGTAGCATGAGAATTTGAAAATTAGAGCATTAAATAAAATCCTGACTCCACAAATGTCAAGGGCAAAATTCCCACTCACTTCAACAGGACTGAAGCTCAATCCTCCTGGTTTTTCATATCTGTGCTCCTCTTCACTTAGTTCCTAACGCAAGCAAATTTCACAGGTGCAGTGATAAAGTGATAAATTTAGGTCTCAGGTACCCATATGCCTTTTGTAGTGCCAGACACTAAAGTTATCAGAATTAGGATCTCTGAATTTATCTTATCAGAAATATTTCTGGTATCCTAAATCAGTGGACAACTTGACTTTTAATACAACAGCAAAAAAACCCCCAAAAAAAGCCATCCTAGATAAGACCAAAGGTCCATTAAAAACAGTGCCCCATATCAAGCTTTGTATCATATCTCCATCAGTGCTCAAAAGTAAATGCTTCAAAAATTATAAAGATGTTAAAAATTATCAAGAACAAGGTAGACTGTGGTGATACTTGGTATTCAGTCACCGCCAGCTCGGGTACCTTATGGCCTGCATATATTCTGTGTGTTCATAAACAGTCCAAAATTTTCTGTTCAATCGGCTTAAACGTTAGCACCCTCAGCATCCTCCATCAGAAACGTCTGCAGTTTAACTACAAATCACATGAACACTTCCTGCTATTGTTTGTTTTGAACCTTTCTCCTTCTCACTACCTGGTTGCTCTTTAGCCCAATACTCAGTATCAATTCTGAAGTCTTCTGGCTATAAATCCAGAGGTGATGTGTGATCACATGAGTGGCAGAGGCATCCCCAGCATGCAGGATTTCTAGTGGTAAGGAACCCCTGAGATAGGAGATTCCAGTGAGGGACCACAAAAGCACAAGGAAGCTCCTGCCTTTGAAAATATTGATTCCACCACTGAATTTCCACAAACTTCAATTGAATAATTTTTATAAGCATATATTTTTGAGAGACGTTTTAAGGGACTGTCTCACCACTAATTTCAGTATCACCTGAAAACATTTACTATCCCAAAGAAGTTATATGAATGAGCATGATGCTCTAAAAATTGATAAATCTTTTAAGAAAATTTCTAACTTCACAAAAGAAATTCAGCTGTAATCACTGAGGTATTTGGTGTATTTCTCACAATCAGCAATGAACTTAGGTATTGCAGGTTGTTTATGCAAAGATGCTACTCTTCCCTGAAAGCTTCTACCATTTTCTAGACACATTTCATCTGCAGGTTGTGATGATATTATCAGAGGTTGGCATTGTCAGGACTACTCACCACATACAAGTTTTTTTAGGTGTAGCAGCCAGAAGACGATATGACTTTTTAATGAAAGCTGTTTAAATCAACAGGTTCTGGTGTTTTCTGCTTGCCACCATTTTTCCCTTGCCACAAGCTGAAAAAAGGAATAGTCTTCAACTTGCTGGAGTATTTTCTTGCTTCATGCTACTTTATATTTCCCAATAAACACACATTTTGTGCTATTTAAAGTGACTTTACACCATAGGTGAAAATCCAAATGCATCCAGTAAATACAAAGCACAGAAAAGGAATAAAAAATGTAATATTATTTTGAGCTTGGACTTCATCGCAACTATTTCAAGCAGCTCCACAACTCAGAGAAAGTGCATTATTGTCTTTAAAAGCACAGAAGGAATCTACACCATCTAGTTTCAGTCACTTGGCTGAGTTGCCTAAATGAGGAAAGCTGTGACTCCCACTGCAGTGAGCAGGGAGTCCCAAAGGTGAGTTGGAGCTCCTAAAATCTGAATCACTCTCTAGAGAAGCTCCTTCTTAAATACCCAGAGAGACTGAAACATTTGAGAGCTGGAAGAGATAGTTTAGTGAAGAGGCTTAGGCTAAGCATCAGGATCATCAGCAATAGCTTATGCTTTCTTCAGATTGCCTGCCAACAGTAATATTGTAAGTTTGATCCTCTTCAAACTAGATGCAATTTGCTAGCAGCAGTGATGCCCATCTTTTGTACTGTGTCCAGTAAAAATGCAATATTTGCAGCTAGTATAATCATATAGCTTTCCAGTGCAACTTGCAATCAGGAAAAACAAAGTGGTGGAGGAGCATCTGGTCTGGATATTTGCAAAGGTAAACAATGGGAAAGAAGCTCTAGTAGGAAAAGAGAACATGAAGGCCCTAAAGATTCTCACAAATACACTTATCCCTGTGTATTTTCTTCACACACTAACTTGCAGTCCCTGGTACCATGAAGACCAAAAGCAGCTCTGCCTCCAGGTATAGTTTCATTTTCTAAATGAAAATTTTCTCCTTGTTTGGGGGCAGGTGGACGGGGAGGGTTTAAAAAAAAAATAGAGTTTCAACAGCAAAACATTTTTAATCCTCTAAAGCCAGTCTTTTCTAAACAGTGCTGCTTGATCAGATTTCATTTGTCTTTATATTTTTGTTTTATTTCTTTGGTCTTGTTCAGCATACTAGTTAAGTATGATTCTCCAGCGTAATGTGATTCTTTGTATTACAGCAAGCAGCTGTTGAAAGCAAGTCAACCAAAATCAGGACCAATAAAACTTATACCATTACTCAGCAAAATAAAACTTGAGGTAGCAGTGTTAAAAACAGGTTGCAAAAGAATTAACACTACACAGTTTTGTCATACACATGTGGTAAAGACAGGCTCCTGCTTCCAACAGTATTCATGGGAATATACCGTAATTAAAGTGATACTGAAAGATTTCCCTTCTATCTTGCCAGAGAGATTTCTGATCCTCTTGGTACTTGCACCATGTTTCCTTTGTTCATGGTTTTGCCTTTATTCCTTCCAGCTAGCCCTCTCGAAAAGTCATCACACAGTGGAACATCAGTAACGAGCTAGCCATTGCAACCCATTTGATTCCCCAGTACGTATCATTCTTACTGATGTTTTGGGCTGTAGCCAGTTGTGTTGATTTTGACTGGTGCAGAGTTAATTTTCTTCACAGTAGTTGGTATGTGGCTGTGTTCGTATTTGTGCTGGTAATGCAGATGTTTTAATCACTGCTGAGGAGTGCTGACACAGCCTTTTCTGCTCCACATGCTGCCATGCTGGCAAAGGGACTGGGGATGCATGGGAAGTTGACAAAAGACACAGCCAGGACAGCTGATTCCAGCTGACCAAACGGGTAATCCATACCATAGACATCATACTCAGTATATGTGACAGGGAAGAAGGAAAAAGCAGGGGACATCTGGCGTTATGACATTTGTCTTCCCAACTAACCATTACGTGTGATGGAGCCCTGCTTTCCTGGGAATAGCTGAACACTTATCTCCCCATCAGAAGTGGTAAATTAATTCCTTGTTTTGCTTCGCTTGTGTGCATAGCTTTTTCTTTACCTATTAAACTTCGACTCAACCCAGGTGTTTTCTTATTTTCTTCCAATTCTGTCACTCATGCCACTGGTGGAGGAATGAGTGAGCAGCTGCATGCTGGGGCTAAACCACAACAGCAGTTAAATATAGAAAAATAACTTGCTTTCCAATTCACACATTATACCACTATTCTGTTTCCTCTCACTTAACCCTGAAGTTTTTCTTCTTCTGTCCTCCCTATTCTACAAATGTAATTTTAAATGTATTCTATTTTACTAAAGGAATTCACCGACATGTTTTTTCTATGATGTAAAAATCTTGAGTGCACGATTCAACAGACAGAGTTAGAAAGCAGATCATTTGATGGTGCAAATCAGTGCAAGTTCACCAGATTCAGAAAAGTTGCCTTAGCTCTTAGAATCAAGATCTGCTCCTTTGCCTCCACCCTGGAGGAAAAACTGAACTTTCATGCTTGAACAGCTTCTTAGCCAATGTCCTGAATGCCAGCCTACTCATGTCAGTATATGGCTTTTAATATACTGTTGTTCCACACAGTAAATTAATTACATATCCTTCCTCCCAAAGGAGTTGAGAGCACTGCTTTTCTCTATTTTCATACACCCTGAGTGTATACTTGTATACCTGAACAGCAGATGTTACTTCTGCCTAGATTTTTACACTTGATGCATTCAAAAACACAATTTGAATAAATGTGTTTGAATTGCCATGAAAGCCACGCTCGTCAAGTTATCTAAAAAAATTAAGAAGCATCCAGCCTAATTCTCTACAGGTGCTCCAAGCCATTCTCTCCCTAAGGCAACTGCTCCTTCTTCAATCATACAAACACAAGTAAGTAAAATGAGATACAACTACAACTTTCAAAAGGTATTAAAAATTAGACTGGCTGCTACAGCTATCCAGTTCCTAGATCTAAGGATTTTGACCAGAATAAAGCACTCTTCATGCTACATGAATGCAGCCTATATACTATTTGCAGAACTATCTGTTTTCTGTGTTGATACAGATCTACTTCATGAAATGGAAATTAAGCCTCAGAACGGTGATTTAAAATATACACATAGCACAAACCCACACACCACAACAACATACACACAAACAACTTTTTATAGCATGTGCAGTACAATGGTCATTGTTCTACACAATCTCTTGAGAGAAGGTCAGGCAAAGCTGCCTTGTTCACAGAGGAATTAGATCAACAAATACTACTCTGAAAGGAAAGAGAGGAGAAGAAGAGGTTTGCACGCTATCTGCTTCAGGTATATAATAGTAAGTGCTGAATTTAAAGGCAGTCACTCTGGGTTCCCTCTAGCGGTATAGTGGCCATGCTACAGGAAATGAGCAACAGGTATCAGACCTACCATCAACATGCATATAGCAGATTTACTTCCATTTCAATTTTAACTAATTTTATTTCTCTGATCAAACTACCAAATCATTGAAAACAAGGTTCCCATAGTGAATGCTTGAATCATTGGCATACTACAGAAGTGAAAAGGCTTCCCTTGAATTATATACAGTGTAAGCTAATATCTCACTGCTACTAAAAAGTCAGAGATTCAACAAGCATATTTTTCATAGAGAGAATTCCATTGTTGTCAAAACCCGTAATGAGATTTCCATTTATCTTATTCTTTTAATCTGGTTGTTAAAAGTTATTTGAAAAGCGTGTGCATCAAGAACTGCCAGATAGATTTTTGTTTTATATATCTATAAAACCCCACACCTTCCTAAAACATCTGATGCAGCAAAAGTAGTTCAGATATGTTGTATATTATTTTAAGAGATCCTGCACAAAATATAATTCCATTTGGCTGCCACCTACTTCTTGCTAACAGACTGGTCTAAGTCTCTGTATTGCAACTGGCAGCTCTACCCCAGGACTCAGAACTTTGCAGAAAGTTGGAAGCCTAGAAAGCAATTAATTTCATTTAAATAGCAGCCATCTGAAAAGCAGACCTTTAGCCTAAGTTAATCAGGTAGATACTCTCTGTGATCAAGGAAGAAGCATAGGTACCTCCAGAGATGGGATAATACAACACTGGTTTTTTTCCATGACAAAAGGGCCTATTGGACTAATTTATCTGTTTGCCTAAAAATTGAGTCTGTGGCTATACAGGAGCTGAATCCTGCCCTTCATTGTTAAGTACCAGAACAGATCAGAGTAATTTTTTTCACTTGCAGATTGGAAATAGTAAGCACTGTTCCACTGGCTCTTCAGAATTGCTATATCAGTGACCAGGTAGGGGTTTGGAGTTGTCTGTACCCATACAGCAAGGACTCCTCCATGCCACCTTGCCTTCCCAAAATCTGGCAATGTCAAGTGGACAGCTGATCCCCATAAACCTACTTTGGATGGGCATCATGTTCTCAGCCTACTCAGAAGGGCCAGGAGCAGAAGAGGCATTGTCTGAAAACCACCTAAATAACCAAATACTTTCAGCCATGCAAATTTTTTCTCTGAGTTACGTCATACCAATGGCAGAAAAAACAGAAGAGATCCTTTTCACAGGATCATGCAGCTACCAAGGCATGGTAAAACAGAACTACCTAGCTATGAAACTGCTACTATGATATGCTATGTGTAACTAAACTATCAGATAACCTTGTCCTGATAACCTGAATGAATTCAGGAGCGACAAGGGAATACAGAAGAATGCAGAAGAATGGATGGGCAGAGAAATAAACATCTTGGACTGCAGAGGGAGCAGTGTGTCAGGAGAACTGTTTTTCTGGTTTTTTTTATTGTACCTACACACTAACACACAGAGGTATTGCTAGAGTTGGGGGAAGGCGAGCAAGGAAGTAGGTGGATTAAAAAAAATTGATTTAGTTTCATTCTGTTCATGGACATAATAAGACAGTCTGGTTTCTTCATGCAACTCCAACATAATTAATTATTTACTAAAGTGTTTTAGCCTTACCACTTTTCTTCTCACCAGATGTCCTGGTTTTGGCAAGGACTTAATAATTAATTTTTCCCATTAGCCATGAGGGCAGCAGAGTCTGGAAGCATGTGGACATGTCTAAGTTGTTATTCTATACCACCTCACATCATCATCGGTGGGGAGAAGTAAGGAACTCTTGCTCCCAAAGAAAAGGTGAGTGTAGTTTGATGTCAGGGGAGGTCAGGGCAAGTGGAGGGTCTGTCCAACATTGTTTTTCATTGCCCCAGCCTTGGTGAGCATTCTTCATGTAAATCAGACTCTCTCTTTGTACAGTTTTGTAATTGTTGCTGCTACTGTTTGTTTCCTTTTATCATTGGTATTTCCAATAACGTGTTCTTATCTCAACTTGGAACTTGGAATCTTTTTTTTGTGTGTGTGTGCTTCCAACTGGAAGAAGGGGGTAACCAGGTACTAGTATGGTTTTTGTTAGAGCACTGAATTGAAGAATACAAGTCTTAAACCATGACAGCCTCATTTGCTGTGCAATATGGGGCACAAAGGATTATGATATCAACAGATCTGCCCAGAGCAGGTTGGAAACAAATTTGATCTAAGCATTTGTGTATTAGGTGCAGAGCCACTGGTGATAAGGTCTGTTCATGTGGGTGTGGTACCTAATCCTGTATATATTCTTGTCTGTGCTCCTCATGATGGTTTTTTTCAGAGTAGAGAGAAGGATCGGAATTACTTTGTTGCTGTAGTATGTGATATCAGCTTAGGACATGATACCACCAAAGGCAATGATCATCATTTGGGATGTGTATTCAGTGTTGCTCTACTGTCCTGGCCTTGGCTGCCACCTCTGGAAATTCAGTAATAATCATACCCAGTCTGAGGGGAAAGAGAAGAATTATTTTCCAAGTCTTCATTCCCTCTTCCTCCTTCAGGACTGCTACAACAGCTTTTGAGAATTTTGAATTCCCTTTGGATGTTCAGGAAAACATGTTCTTGTTTCGAAGTCTGACAGGTCTCCTCAGTGCAGTCCACACCATATCAAGATGGATATTTCTAGGAAGGTCATTTTAAGATCTACCCTGAGGGTGAATTGTCAAAGACTGGCATAGAAGGTGGAGAAAATGGGCTGGTTTGTGAGGAAATTCTCTGCTCCAGTGGTCTGGAAGTTCACCCTTGAACAACTACAGGATCCTCTTAAAGTGACAAGGAGAATGATATGGCAGCTCCAGAGACAAGTGATTTATTGCAGTGTGGTGGTGCCCTGGTTGCTATTTATCACACTGCTCAGTACTAGACAGCACCCTCAGTGGGAGAAGGCAAAAGCAAACCAATACACACTCCGGCCACTCAAACTACAGAGGAACCTGAGGAACTACCTGTGCCGATGGCAATCACTCCTACACAGAAGAAGAAATCCAAGATAAATCAGTTCACAGAGTGAGGGATGAAGAGGAAGTAGGGCCCTGTCTTGGGGATAGGTTTTATCCCATATCCATTTTTTGGTTTTGTTTTGTGTCTTTAATGGTCACTGCCTCCCCCAGCCCCCAGCACTGGGAGTATTGTGATAGGTGAGAGGCAACCTGGCATCCTGCAAGGACTGGGGGCCAGAGGCTGCTGCTTCCTTCTGGTGGGAGGGAACAACTCAGCAGCCACACAGCATGGATGTCTGACTGGAGGTACTGTTGCCTTGTGATCTTTTTTGGTGTCTTTTTTTTTCCCCTTTTCCTTCAGCACTGTGCCTAGGGCTTGCTGTCTTCCTTCTCTGGTCCTCTGCTTACCTGGGGGCCCAGACCCAGGGTGTGCTGTACTAGGAGCCAGGAGGCCTACCCGTCAGGATGCTCCCTCTGTGCAGCGGCCTGACCCCAGGACCAGCCTTTACTGGTGAGCTATGCAAGGGAGAGATACCCTGCTCAGCCCTGCTTTTTCTGTCACTGCTTCTGGGCTTTTTACTATGCTTTAACCCACCCACCCAGACACCCCTGGCTTCTGGCAGGGCTCTGGACACTTTGCTACACTTTGTTTGCCACCCCAGGTGTGCCTGCCTCTGCTGTTCCAGCCTGTTGCTCCTAGGTTTCCTGCTGCAGTCCATTCAGCTTCCTGAGTGGCACTGAGACCGGCTGCCACCCATGAGTTCGCAAAGGAAACCCCTGGTTTCTCTCCCCCTGGCTCAGCTGCCATCAACCAGTGGAGAGGCTGCTGAACTCAGGCTACAGCGCCCCCTGCAGCCCCAAGGGAATCATTGTACCTCTGCCCTGCCTGGCCGGGAGCCAACAGCACTCCTGCTGGCAGTAACTACACCAAAGGGGAAAGTGCTCGATGGCCAACAGAAGGCTATTCCTGGGTTTCTGGTTTTGATTGTTGATATTGCCATTGCTGTTATTTGTTTGTCTTGTTATACATATATATACTAGTAAAGAACTGTTATTCCTTTTCCCATATCCTTGTGTGAAAGATTACTCTGTAATTTCAAAGTTATAATAATTTGGAGGAAAGCAGGTCATGTTTTTTCATTCCAAAGTAGGTACCTCCCTTCTTTGGCAGACACCTGTCCTTTAAACCCAGACAGGCCATCATGACAGGTAGAAAAGGCAGGGCCAGAGATAACCAACTGATCCCTCTCCCTGAGTGAGCTGCGAGATACACAAAAATAGTTCAGGCTGAGCTTCTGGTGACCTAGCTGCTTTGATGCTGGGATATTGCAGCCGATGTTATAAAACATAGTGGTAGTGAAGCCATGCAACTGGGATCCCTGTCCTGTGAATGTGAGCATTGGCAAGATTGGGAAGAGGACAGAAACTCAGCCTCTGGAGGCTATTCATGTGAAGTGTGAATAAAAGTTATTCTCTCAAGGATGATCTAGTAGTGCACCCAAGCAGGGGAATACTGTAGAGAAATGTATCCAGTACCTGAGAGAGTTAGCTGTGCTGAAGATAATCTGTAGGGATTCAAATAACAAAGCAGTGCCCTGCAAGTTGACTGTATTTAATCCATGTCATGGAAATTTTTATGAAGCGTGCCATTGCTGTATGTCTACTCATTAGCATTGATGTCAATGAAAGAAGGAGAACAAACATTGGTTCAGGTGATTACGCAACTTGGACAATATGAAGACCATTTTTTTCCTCCCTATCTACCTGCACCTCACTGTAAAGGACTGCAGAGAGATTTGAAATACTCAAGCAAACTAGAGAGGAAACATCCTGCATCCTGTCAGTGTGGACCAGAGTCTCTGTTACTAGGAGTAAGCATAACCACAGGGAGGACAGGAGGAAAGTGGGAGTGGAAAAACCCACCACTGCTCCAGTAGCATGGGTACATGAGTTGAGAAGAAGAACAACCACCACAGGAAATTCTTCAAAGAAAAATGCCACTCCAGTTTCCAGTAGGCAAATCCTCAGACCAAATAGAAAGCCCAATTTTAGTTCTAATGCTCTGGAAGAGACTTTCCAGTCATATTTACAAGAAGTGAACAATGAGTACCATGACCAGAACTAGAAGGCCCCTGCCTCCAGCAAAGTGGAGGAAAGAGACAATTGAATCTATTGCACTGTATGGATCTCATGGCCTGGAACATCAGACCAACAAGAGTGTAAGGCTTTAGTTGACACCTGCAGACAATGTACCCAGATGCAATCAAGATCTGTAGGGGCATAATCTGCCACTATTTCTGTAGTGACAGGGGAATCAGCACAGCTGACTGTACTGGAAGTTGTGGACATGTCTAAGTTGTTATTCTATACCACCTCACATCATCATTGGTGGGGAGAGGTATCTTGCTCCAAAGAAGGTGGGCATGGTTTGAGGTCAGGAGAAAGCATGGCAGGTGGAGGGTCTGTCCAACATTGTTTTTCATTGCCCCAGAAATTTTTCATGTAAATCACCCTCTCTCTTTGTACACTTTTGTAATTGTTGCTGCTACTGTTTGTTTCCTTATCTCACTGCTGTTTCCAGAAACTTGTTCTTATCTCAATCCATAATCTTTGTCTTTTGTGCTTTCAACTGGAAGTCCCATGTGGTTGGCTGCTCCCCATTACAGTGCAGACCACCAGCTGACATTTCAAATGTTCATGTGGGCAAGGCTCAAGGGGGTATGGGTGCTGTGCACCCACCTTGGCAGAGCTTTCCATGTTCTCCAACCACTTCACCCCTGGTTGTTTTGAGCCTGGCAAATGCTTCTCCAGTTTTCTACAAAAGTAAAATCCTGAAAGTTAGGGGAATATAGTCTGGTATTCCTGTATCTGCACTTTAAATGTAGCCGGCCAAAACTTTGCAGTGATTCAAGAAAAACATCCTTATTAAAGAGACACCCTGATCTCTCTGATTATTTTTATATTAAATAATTACTCTGTGAAATTCTGCTCAAAACAGAAATCTCCTAGAAAGAACAATATATATCCATCAACTATTCATAAATAAAATAGAATGCCATCTTTAGTGCTTACCAAGTCAAGGCTCCTAAAAAATTTATTTCTAGTACAATGGATCTTTGAAATACTTTGAAACAAGCAGTAAATTAATTTCTTTCAAGTTTATTCCCAACATCCTCCAGTTGGGCTTCATGGACTCCCTGGTGTATGAGGTGATGTGAGGAGAGACATTCTGTGGGATGCAGCTTCCAGTGACGAGTGCCTCCCAGAACCATAATTTTATGTTCTGGGCCCTGCTAAGCAAAGTGGCCCTGGGACAGTCATTCCTTCTTTACAGCTCCAGGCAACAGCTGCAGTTGGTCACAGATCCTACTTCTTTTTGATGCATGAGAAAACAGGAAGGAGCAAAGAAATGCTGAGGTGCTGGGCCGCAGGTACAGGAGGAGTAGTCCTTCCTTGCAAGGAACATGATGCAAGAAATTTGACAGATTTGTAGTTTATCACATCAGAATTGAGGGGTTTTTTGAGGTTTTTTTTGTTAGTTGGTTGGTTTTTTGCAATAGTACACAATAACCCTTGACACTACAGCTCAGTGAATGTGCTTCATGAAACGTAGAAATTGTATCTGTTCACCTGTATGTCACAAAGCTACGTGACTAATGGTGAAGTAATTTTCTTTATAGTTTAAACAGTAGTTAATAATCCTCAGGGCTTACTGCATTTTCTTCATTAATTTTACTGCAAGTCTTTTAACCAGGTCTATGCAGTTGAAAAATCATCTTTCCCTCTCTTGTCACCCAGCAATTCTTCAGGAAAAAGAAGCACATGGTAAAGTCAGCTGATGAAGTTATTTATCTAACAAGTGTCACAATATCTTTGCCTTAGTTTCACCAAAGTTACAGAACCAGGAGAACACTCATGGACTTCTGAATTTCAGGGGTGTTGTCCATTATGCAAAAAGCATCAGGCACACATTATTTACCACAGACTGATAGCAGTGTTATAGATGAGTAATGTAATAGTTGACTTTCACAATTAAGAGATAGATATATAGTAATGTTATTGCTATATGCCCTCCCCTTAGACCTTGTTATAAATAATCAATTGAGGAGTCAAGTTATCAAAAATGTGAAAAGATTTTATTTATCTTTTCCTGCAACCAAAATACAGTCCTCAAAACCACCACAGCCAAAGAGACAGCGTCGAGCCCGAGTTCAACACTGGGTGAACATAAATCCAACCTCTATCACATTGGACCCTTCCCTGTTCATGAGAGCCACTTCTAGTGGGGATGTTTTATACAGTTTATTATGCCCGAAGCAGAGGAGTCCCAGTTTCTTTTGTAACTCTGCATATTCAAAGCTGGTTCTTTCACTGTGCAGATCTGGACAATCGCTGTTTCCTGGTCGATAGCCAGTGTTAGAGTCGAGGGAAGTTGCGTATTCGGATGTATCTTTCTGGCGACTTCAGCTATCTTGATTGATGTTATCGACAGAGTGATGATCACTCTTAGGCAGATGGATGACTCGGGATAGCGGTGATCATTGCGCTGGGCATGTCTATTCATAAGCTAAATGCCAATTGTTCTCCTGCCACCTCCAGGAATCTCGGAGTTTGAGTAGACAGTAGACGTCTGCCTTTTGGCTGCTTGTGGTCAGACACTCGTTTGGATTTCACAATCTATATAAAATACATTCTCTCTATAGGATTAATTATTTCACAACATATATTACAGACCTCTTTTCTCTCCTCCTTGTAATAGCCTTAGTAGTCACGACATTTGGGGAAGGCCGACTTATTACCAGGAGGCACAGCATAACAACACCTGACCTCCAATCAAGATATAAGAAAGTAATCTCCACCAATAAACAACAGAGAAAGAGTTTGTGAAAAACGTGTATTATATGATTGGCTTTTTGCAGATATTAAAATTAATATTATGTGTGTTATGTTAGAAAGTTATGCTGTATTAACTCTCTTAAGTAGTGTGATAAATATAGTTTTAGGTTATCACATAATGTTAAAATAGAAACTGTACAATGTGAGATATTTTTTAACTAGCTACAAGATAAGCAAGAAATTCTTCACACAGAGATAACAGCAACAAGCCCCCCAAAAAGAAATATTGCCTCCTTATTGGAAAAGACAAACTTTCTTCCACCTCCTTTTCATCTTGAGGTGCCAACAGGAGTAAGGTGGAGAAGTTGACAATAACCAGAGAATACCCTTTGTTTGAAAAGAATTTATGCATCATGTATGAGATATATGAATATGCAACAGGCTATTGCTTTTAAGGGTTAATCCTTTGTTAAGTGTGTGCTTTTGGGGCTTAATTGCCCTAGGAAAACATCCAAACATTTGTAATTCTTTGCTTTTATTGTCCTTTATTGTCCTTTATTGTCCTAACTCTGATTGTTCCAGTTCTTATTGCTCTAATTTGTACTACTATTTTTATAACCATTTTATTACTATTAAACTTTTAAGGTTTTAAAACAAGTGATTGGCATTCTTCATAAGTTGACTGACAAAATTTTGGGAGGGGCCAAGGGTATAAAAGGCAGAGCATCCATTTTACATAGAAGAACATGGCTGGTAGTCACAGGGGCTGCCAGCACTGAAATCTTTTTCCTTATTCAGTCCTTTGCTGTAATTTTTGTTAAGGTTAATAAACTTCTGAAATTTTAAAAGTGAGCAGTTGTTTCTCACAGCAGTATGAATATTTATTACTAATGCCCTGTCAGGCAGCACCTTGCACCCTTGTCTCCTGAAGCTCTCCCTGATTGCAATGTCAGCTTGTTCAGCTCTGAATTCTCCAGAACAGAGAATATTGAATGATTGCTGCTTCAATGACGAGTCAAAATTTAAGACCAGTAGGACTGTCATACATTGTTTTAGGATCAGAATCAGCAATTTCCAGCACAACAGTGTTTGTCTGCTGCAAAAGGCTGTGTTTGTTACCTCAGGTACAACACCTCCAGGCAGAATTCAACACCCAAAGTGTTTCTTAGAACATTGGACATGTAGATGTCTGACATGGACCAGATTAAAAATAAGATTATACTGGGAGCACTACAGGACAGCACAAAAGTGTGAAACTAAAGGAAAGGTAAAGAATGACCCTTTGATCAATTTTATGCAGGTGCCTACACTAAGGTGGGCCACCCATATGAAATTATCACAGCACCGGAGAAAGGCCACCATCTCCAGTACAAGGTAGGAGCTAGAGGTCAAGCTTTGAAATGGTATTGTGGTAGACGAGCTATGTGGGCTGCTCTGAGACATGGACTTTCCACTAGTGGTGGAAAAGATGGGCAAAATATGGTTTGAAAAATGTTGATGACTGAAAAAGCACAAACTGCTTGGGGTGCTATTGTGGGTTTGGGTTTTTCAGGGAGTTTTCCCCCATCTGCTAAAAGAAAAGAAGAGGGGGAGGGGTTGTTCAGGAGATGAATAAGGGGTAATTAAGAAACAAAAGAAATGGCACAGCACTCTCACATACCAGTGTAATTGCTCCACCAGGGGAACAAGAGTTTGGGAGTTTTGGCTGGGGAGTCAGCTCTGAGAATGGGTGGATATTTTTTCCTCCAGAATTTCAGTATAATGCAAGGAGAGGTGTTGGGATTAACCAAGACTTAGCTGGTGAGTGGGGGGTGGGTCATGGCCCTCCCTTTTTTGGCTTGGTGGTGGAGGAGAATTGTCATGTTACAGAGGGCGTTTGGCTGCTCCACAGACATTGCTATAGTTTAGCTCACCACCCTACTCAGTTTAGCTCACCACCAAGGTTTGCAAGAAAATATGTGGACAGCTATTGACTAGATGAAGGGGATATTAAATGGTAGCAGCAGGAACCAGCAGCATGGCCACTGCGCAGTGCTTCATGAGACTATCTTGATGCTGTGCAACATGAAAAACGCGTAAGATAGATCTATGGTGCAAGACATACAACTACAGACAGATGGAAGCTAGGAAAGCTTGGAAAACACTAGGTAAACATTACATGCTGTTTTCCGTTACATAATACGTAACTGTGGAAGAGCCTACATTGATCCACGTCTGAGATTTATCAGTCAAGTCTACTGCACCCTAGGCCATTGAAATGAACTATGCTTTAGCTGTTGTAAAGCAGCTGAGGATTTGGAGGAAATTGCTGAAGAACTGGTTCAGTTTTCTGTTTAGATGAACTGTGAAGTTAGTTCTATGAAAAACAAAGCAAAAACCCAGCCCAAAAACACCCATGAGAAAATCTCCAAAATCAAGAACTTTAAACATAAAGATTATATAGATGCATTGGTCATCTTGTCCCTTTTTTCTTTTTCACTACTACAGTAATTATTGTAGTTGCTGTAGTTTAAGTCCCCGTCTCAGCTTTAGTACCCTCAAATGCAGTTTGGGTTCCTGCCTCAACTACAGTCCTCTAAGAGTACTGCATTGTGGCCCAGTAGGCACTGTGGCCAGGCCTCAGTACAGAGTGAGAAGCTGCTGGTTTTGATTGCAGTTGGCAAGGCACCTTTCTATCAGAGGAGGCATCTGTTTGCCAGGGTTGATCACCTGTTCAGGTGTAAAGTCACAGATAAAAGAAAGGCCTTCCACTTTTTGTCCAATATTTAAACAGTTTTGGATTACTTAATAGTTTAGCATAATAGTGGTAAATTTAATCTTAGAGAATAAAAAAAGAGAAAGTATTCTCCATTTACACATAATCCAAGAAGGAGAGACAAAAGAAATATATATTTAAAAGTCTCTCAAATGATATAGAGGTTCAGCAACATCCTTCTAATGAAAAAGAATTTCTAATCAAATAGAAAAATAATCTAACCATTGAAGAAGTAGTAAGATAAAGACTTATTTTAAGTTAGTAAACAAACAGTAAAACTCCATAAATGTTTATATCTATTCTCCATAGGTGACACATTTATTCCATTTGTATTCATCAACATACAATCATCAAGCCAGATTTTGCCTGTTTGAGAAGAACAGATTACAGCAAACCATATCTAGCCATATTTAACCATAATTTTACAAAACATGTTGTCCTTAGATGCCCTGAGAGAGTTCAGTACTCTATTCAAACATCTCATTGCTATTGTTGCTTTGGATACAAGAACTGCTTTGAATCAATTTATTAATTAAGTATTTGAACTTGGAAGACTCTTCACATTATGGCTTCAATCCAGCAAAGCACATAATGCACCTGCGCTCTTTAAGCACTAACATGGTTTCAATAAAGTATAACAATTTATGACTTTAGAGTTCAATTGCATGCCTATGTCTTGCTGGGTTACAGCCAGAGCATTCAATACCTTGCAAGACAGACTCCAAGCAAGAATTTTTATTATGAAGGTAAGTAGGACAAATGTGATACTTTTTTTACTAAGTTTTTGTAACAGAAAAGAAGCATAAAATGCTTGCTTCTTAATTTGCAAAATATTTTTACCTGATTAAAAACTTTAATACATGACAGTTCATCTAGTGCATAAAGTCAGCTTTATAGGGTCCAACATCATATGATGTAAATAAACTAAGTTAACCATATATGTTATTGTCCCATGATCCACATAAAACACACAGCATTAACAGGAGCACAGACTGGTTGGGCTCTGCAGAGTAAATTTGCTGTCTTCAGATTCACAGTATGATAAAGGACTACTGAGTTTACCAACAAATTTTATAAATTAAAAGATTAATTTTAAATTATCTGCAGATTTTAATGTGAAACCTTTCTCCAATACCCTTGTCTTCAGATCGACCCTTACCCCTTACAGCTGAAGCTGGTCCATTGTTATGAACGTAGGAGATCAAAGGTAATTATAGGGTTTTTTTGCTAAACAGAATTACAGTGTAACCATGGCAACAGGGGAAGGAAAAAAACCTCACAGTAGTAGATAACTATAACTAGAAGCTCTTAGATCACTCTGCAGAGGAGCAACCAGGCTGGGTTCTACATTGCTCACACTCCCCATTTCTTGGAACCCAGGGCTGATGTTGCCTTCCCTTCCCAGAAGACATAGCCTCACTCTGCCCAGGGGCTTTCACTGGTACAAAAGATAATGAGTAACCAGCTGGAGGAGTGTGGGGCACTACTGGGAATGAAGCTCAGATATGTGACCTGCTGAATTTTCCACTGTGAACAGTCAATCCACCCTTCACAGGCAACAGGTCTTGCTTCCCCACCTAAGGTAGAGCATTAGAATATAAAGATGTAGTATTCAGGCCCCTGGGTTTTCTCCTCAGTTGAGCTGGACACACATTCTAAAAGCAGAGTCAGTGGAAAAAGGAATTAGGATTTCATAACATTTGTCACACCAACATAGCAAATTACCCTACCATTCTCCATCCTCACGGCCAAATGAAGAATATCCACTGCCCAGCTTCTTTTCTTCCTCACTCCTTTAAATAATGACTGAATTGGCCAGACAAGCTTTTTGAGTCCAATTACACTCTGCCTTGAACCATGTAATTGACTTTCTGAAAGAGATACTGTTCTGGTTGAAAGCATTCCAAATGAAGAGGCACAAGTGAAAGTGCTCTGTAGCCCTCACGAGAGTGAAAAGTCAAGCCTGGGTAGCAGACATTTAGAAAGTTTATTCTGACATCTAGCCTTTACTAAAACAACAGAGATAGCAATGCTTTCCTAGTGGGGAGGGATGCTATGTGTTTTTGGAATACAGTCCAAGATCCCAGCAGGTAATATAAATTTTTTTAAAAGGTATTTATAGACAAAGAAAATAATTTTTCATTTGTCTCTTAATTTCTGCCAAAACAGATTTCAAACAGAGTTCCCTCACTCTATCCTTGCATTTTTTTAAGTTCAGTGTCCTCTGGAGAGCATAGAAAATCCTGACATATGGGAAAAATCAAGAACATAATAGGAAGTGTCCAACTTGTCCCCCTCTCTCTATCTTTCCTACAACTAAATAAAACCAGGAGAATAATACCTGCCGACCAATTAAACTCAATAGGCTGAAGCTACTCGCAAGGGACCAGTCATAGTTTAAGCAAACAAATCTTGTTTAATACTCTGGAGGACCATTAGCAGAAGGCTGCATTCAAGTTTTACCATTCTCTTTTCAGCTGTTTAATTGCCACACACTGAAATATGTTTGCCAGTTCTAAGAAAGGAATTCAGACAGATCAAATTGGAGTTTACTAATTAACTTACAGATGGGGGGTTATAGGGGTGTACAAAATTGTTGTCTGAAGCCAGATAAGGCTTTGCTCAGTCTCACAGAGGATAGGGCCTGTATGAGGATAGGTCAGCTCTGCTGACCCCTTACTCTTCCTCAGGACCACTTGGAGTTCATTCAGGAAGCCTGAATTATTCCTGGGATGTGTCCAAAGACCTTTTAAATGCTCAGCCTCACACACTCAAAATAACTTCATCTGATTTCTCTGCTCACACATTGGCCATAACTCTCTTCCTTAGACTCTTCCCAGTGTGTAGCCAGTTCTCACATCTCAGAGATGGGGAGGCTTATGCCCTAATAGCACGCAGACCCAGACCCAGCTCATGGCCGCTGATCTGCCATGTGCCAGCGTTGCTACCTTCACTGGCTTCACCCCCAAGAACCGGCCAAACCACATGCTGTCTGTTAAGCAGGCACAATTCTCTCTAGACCACCAGGAGCCTACCCACAAGCTTCTTGTACACTGCTATTCCAAAAAAGGTACATAACAAGGAAAAAGGATGAAGGACATAAGATACAGACAAGGCTGCATAGACATAATCTAAGATATCGACAAGGCTGCATTTCTCTTTTATGCAAGAGAAAAAGAGAGAAAAACTGCTAGCAAATAGTACTATTCAGAGCACTAGATGTTCTGCAAGTTCTGATTTCTTCGTTAATGATTAGTGTATTCAAGTAGTAACAGGCTACAATATTTTTGCTTTCTGAGAAAAAATTATATTTAAAGGATCAGAAAGTCTTTCCTGTTTATGTGTACCAATAGGAATAAAAACAGTCGAACATCAGGTGTTAGGGGAAGAATTCATTATTTACTTGGTTTATGAATTCAATTATCATTATTTTCAAAGAGAGGAGATAACTACAGTGAATGACTGGGGCACGGGAAAGTAAACAGCAAAATGGTAGTTTAAATAATTCCTATGATGTGTTCTATTTAAGTTGCTTGTGAGACAAAGTGACAAACCGGTCAGAGATCTCTACCAGTATCTACCTGGTCTGTGAGCTGCTTCTAAACAAAAACCATGCTGTGAAGATTAGTGTACTGGGAAAAGAAAATAATTGTAATTGACCTGGATTTTATTTAAAAGATTAAAGACCACTATTTCACAAGACTGTCAATAAAGACAGTACAATTGCTGAATTTGCTAAGGGAAAGCCTCAAGAAAATGTAGTTTCAGTAGAATAAAAAATAATGTATTAAAACAGAAGACTACTTTCTGTTTAATGAAAGTCTATATCTATAATTCCTGTGCATTTCAAACAGAAAGCTTGTGTGAAGCTACGTACTTCCCAAATAATAATTTCCTTAATCAAAGAAGAGCCATTGTGTACTAAAAGAAGGCACAGCTTCTACATATACAAGTTAACATGTGGAAAAGACATGGAAGGTTTCAACCATTTTCACCTGCTGCAACCTCCCTTGGTAAATAGTCGTCTCTCCCTGACAGTGAAACCAAAACAAAGGGTTTAAAACTTCAGCCCAGTGTGTTTAAACAGAGAAGTATTACTTAAAAATAGTTCTCAGTAACTACTGTGTGACCAGTACTGATTCTCTACCTGGTAGTTATAAATCCTAAGCAATTGCACAAAAATCAAAATTAATTTCCCCACTGCTTAAAGAGGTGGACATGAATCATGCAATTATGTTTCACCTGCTCAGGAAAGTGTTTGAAGACAGCATATCATAGCAGTGAATAAGCCAAGCCTTTAAGAATAATCCTCTTTAAGGATATATAGTGTAAAGCTCTGCTTCAAATTTTATAAGATCCATAAGACTATATTTATTTTTTAATTTATATTAAGAAAATTAGATGTTTAAGGCAATACAAATACAATGGGTCATATATGGCAGAATGCCATGATGCTACAATGTGAAGCATTCACAACTCCATGCTGGCCTTCTTTAGATGTGAATCACATGATTGTACAGTTTGCATTAATGACCGTATTGCCAAGGAGACCTAAAACTTCTTGGTTATAGACATCTGTAATAACAAAGACTACCAACTTATACAAGACAAAGTAGCTGGGGAGAGAGGAGTAACAGCAAAATATGTGCCAAACATGGGCTTATTGGAAAGAAACACAGCAGAAAGAACATGATGATGTTCATGATGATTCTTAGAGGAAAGGCTAGCAGAAGCTTTGTCAATATAAATGGTACCTAGAAACTAGTTTTATTACCCAATCCATTCCGTAAGCCTTAGGAATAATATTATATTCTCTAAATATATATGTAGTGATATATAGAAGAAATGGGGAAAAAAATGTTAAAGAACACTGACAAAAGAAGGAAGGTTGGCCAGAGGGTAATAACAGGTGAGACCATTTTATTCTGGCACCTTTTGTCTTGAGAGAAATACTTGAATGTGTTGAATTTTGGAAGTGGAACGCAAATTTCGATGGTGGACTCCTGGAAGAAAAAGATTAAGCTCTTTTCCATAGGAAGGAAAGAGCATGGATCCAGTATTTATAGTACAATTAGCAATTCTTGGATGCACAGAATTTTGGAGGTGGAATCCAAATTTCAGTGGTGGTTTAATTGGAAACTCTGCATTCTGACTCTGACTCTCTGAGAGGATTATGTACTTATAGATCTCAGAAAGAAATTGAAGATAAAAGGCTGTGTGCTGCAATTCAATAGATGCAGTTAAGGGTGAAGCCAGCATCATCTTTCTTACCTGGCACTTGCATGAGTTCTGTTCTTGTCAGATACTTGCATTTTGGTTGCTGGTCTCTCCAAGAGTTAAAAAAACATCTTTAGCACATATAACTGGTCATTTTGAGACATAAACTTTAAGGAATTTAGCGATTTTAGAGGAGGTAAGATTTTAGTTAGAGATAAGCTTTATTGGAGTTCATTAAAATAAATGGGTAGGCCTTGATGAATTCAAGAGTTAGTAGTTAACTAATAATTGATTGCTTGTCAACACAATGTTTGGTTAGCTGGGTTTATAATGAAGAGTATAGAAACTGATAAATAGCTTTTAGGAACATAAGACAATTGTAGGCCTCCTCTGTGCTGAAACCAATTGAAGACAGGGAATGGCAGTTCTACCAAGGGTTCATTTGTCATACTTGCATTGAAAAGGTAGAAAGGTCAGAACGAGGAAGACTTCCTTTACTTCCTCATTTTTGGACCCTTCCCCATGAAAGGGATGACCGACCCATTTCAAGGAACAAACTACGCATGCTTAACAGCTTTTGAACTAATTACCATACGAAGCAGAGAATGAGATGTACCGAAGTTATGAATATGCATTTGTATTTTGGGTATTCAATACTTGTATAGATAAAAGGACTCTGGAATCGCCTGTAAATCACAGTGTGTATTTGGGAGCTATCTTGCACACTGCCCGGAATCACAATAAACATACACTTTCTAACTTTAAACTGTTACAGAGTTTTTGTCCGTCACAGCTGGATATCAGTACTAGATCAATATCCATATTGATAATGATCTCAACTAGATGGATTTAATAAACAAAATGTACCCTACTTACTGGCAAACAACTAAATGTAAAGCACCTAAGTCCAGGTCTTTCAAAAATTGTGCCCGCATATGGAGACCTCACTAGCTTTCAATTTCCAAATTTGTATCCGTGAAAAAAAACTAGCATTTATTTTTCCTTAAACCCTCTAGAAGGTAAAAAGCAGCATACTGCACTGCAAATTAAATCTCACCTGAAAGTAGGATCACAAACGTTAAATCTCTCAGTCCCAAATGTCCATCAATTTAAAAAGGGTTTTCTGGAAAGCTTAAAGACAGAAAGACTAGGACATTTTTCTGTGTGAGAAGTGCATCGGATTCTCTTCAAGACTGAATGAGCTTGGTACATCTCTGAGCAGCTCTCATGGAGCACCGCGGGGAAGGGTAGGCCCTGGAGGAAGGGGGCCACAGGGAAGTTGGGGGTTCTGGGGGAAGGCAGTGTAAGTGAAGTTTGCAGAATGGAGCAAATGGACATTTCTGAATGTAAGGGGCAAGGTCAAACAAAGTTTCTCTCCTGGTACATTTATCCATGTGAGATGTAGCCAGAAGCTTTTCGGTGTCAATCATGCCAGCAAGCTTGACAGAGAATGGGATAGTATGACGAGCTGAGAAGGAAAGTGCAGAGCATCAGTGTTTTTCACAGAAGCAGTTTGTCCATCCTGACATTTTTCTGCACCTGAAGGAGGTGCATGTATCGGTCTCTTGAGAACATGACAATAAACTTAGCTGGGACTAGCTAAGTGCATAGTTCCAATGCTCGCACCAAAGATGAAAAGCTGCAAGGAAAAGGCAAGGGGCCAGGTTAGCAAAAGCTTTCTGTCCTCTTGCATCTAGCTTTTCAAAGTGAAAAAGCTATGTGGTTTTGTTGTGGGCTCTGTGACAAGCACAGTGTGGTGCAGAAGGAAAGGAAGAATTGCCTGTACTCCTTGCAGAGGCCATAGGATTAGTTGCGTGGAAGCAGCTGTTGGATGTTTCAAGCTTTTGGGGATCTGCAAATGTGAGAGACCCACTCACCTGGAGCATGAAGGTGCACGTTTCCAGGCTGTGTGATGCAGTACATGGGCCACAAGGTAGGGACTGAGCAAGGAAGAGCATTTTCAGATAACACTGCTGCCAGTCATAGAAGAGACTGGCGCTATGCACTTTCCTTCTCAGCTCTACACACTATGGCCTTCAGGATCTCTTGCAGCCTGAATCTAAACTGAAGGGTTTCCAGCCATGGCTCACAGAGAGAAATGTGCCAGGAGGGCAGGAGGGAGAGACAGTTTGCAAGAGAGAGTTTGCTGACCTTGCCCTTTTCTAGTAAATTATATATATTCATGCTGTGTTCAAAACTGCACAGTAAATTATTTCAGATACTATGGACAAAATTAATGCAATAGTCACAAAATAAGAATTTTAAAAGTCAAGTAGACAAGAGAAAACTGTTGTGTTTGTATCTGCTCACATTCAGGATCACAGTTGTGTGAAAATGATCTGTGAGCCAGGCGCAAAGATGCACAGCAGGGACAGCACTGTCACATAATAAACACCTCACTTTTCTTTATTAATAGCTCTCAGGAGTAGGAGAATATGCAGTGTTTGCTACAGAGATCACTTTTGAGAGGAGAAATGTTTTAAGAGAAGAAAAATCGCAGGAGTTCCCACTGTAGGTTACCGCCCTAAGCCTCCTCATCCGAGCAGAACTAGGCCAACCTGGAGCTCTTCTAGGAGTCAACCAAGTCTGCAACGTAGTTGTTGCAGCCCATGCTTTTGTAATAATTTTCTTCATAGTCATACCAAAATCAGACGGTTCAGAAACTGACTAGTTCCCCTAATAATTGGAGCCCCAGACATAGCATTCCCACGAATAAACAACATAAGCTTCTGACTACTCCCCCCATCCTACCTTCTCCTCCTATCACCTTCCACAGTCAAAGCAGGTGTATGTTGTATCCTTTTAGTGCAGAAACCGATTCTGACCATTTGAATTACAAGGATGCACAGAACCTATTTCACATCTGCTCACTGAGCCTGAGGAATGGTTTATGGTGAAAAGGAAAGGAGAAGGACCAGGTGAATCACTAAAACCAAAAATCACAGACAAAGATTCTCTAACTAGTTAAAGTTAGAAAGTGATATATTTATTACATTGGCGGGTGGCACGGGGTGCGGGGGAGGCTGTCCCTGAAATGCATGACCACACTGCGCAAGGATTTTTGCTTTCTATTTATTTCCCAAAATAATACATATGCACAACCCTAGCATATCCTATCCCCGCTTTGGATTGAAATGAAGTTATTAGTCCTTCATGCATGTGCAATTCTTCTCTTGAATTGGGTCAGTGGTCTCAGGGACGAAGTCAGGAAGGTCTTCATCAGGTCTCCATGACTCTCTGGCAGGATCCAAGGCCCCCTGCTTTGTGATGGATTAGCACAAAGTCCAGGAACTGGGCATTATTCTACTGGTTTCAGTATGTTCCTATAATGGAACATACTGAAATTCACTTGAATATTCATATTGAATATTCACTTGCTCCACTTCTTTCTACAAATGAGCTCATAATATAACAATTAGCTTTAGCATCTAATAATCATTAACTTATCGTTGGTGTATCTAACTTCAATATGAATTGGTTCTAACCCTCAGCTAAAATCTTAACCCTTTAAAATCAAGATTCATAGGAATACAAATGAACTGAAACGCAAGAACCTAATACATTCAGGCTTGGTCTACAGTAATTTTAATTCAAATAAACATGTCTAAATTTTTTCCATCCTTCCCATTGAAGGATATCTATTTTGGCTTATTCTTTTTGCATTTTCCACCAATATGCTCAATGCCATTTCTTTTGGAAAGCTAGAGGATTGCATTACAAAATGTTTTGGGGAAACCTTGCCCATGACTCTCAAGTTGCAACATGCCAGATAGTCATGGATTTTCAAAGCTGGTTGAAAATACCAGGAAAGCATCTAAGGTTTATGCGTTAATCAGCATCCCCTTGTCACAATGTTGTGCTGTAGTGATCTCTGCAGAGCTCTAAGACTGGATTTAAAACAGCGAAGTTCAACACTGGCTCTTGAGCAAGCAGGATTAAACATTCAAGACTGTACCTATATTACTTCTAGGCTCAAACTACCATATGAAAACTTGTTACTGCTATGGCATAGCATAGTACTCCATAGGAAACCTCTCTTTAAGTGACTCCATTATTCTTTCAGTGCTAAAGTAGGTGAGTACACTACCCCTGAAGTTGTTTGGTAGGCACATTAAAGAGGAAAGTATTTCATCTTCATCACTTTCCTTCTTCCTTGTTTTGACAAAATTAAGAACTGTTGCGGTGTGATGTCATAGCCTGTCCCCCCCTTACCTGGTTGGTGGGATCCCTACCCCTTCCCTCCCCCTCTCTCCGGGGTTAAAAGACACATCAACCATGCGGTTCGGGAGTTCTGTTAAGAGCTGTTGCTGCATTCAGAGGCCTGTGTGCCAGGAATAAAGCTCTGGATCTAAACCCTCCAGCAGAACTCAAATCCTTTCCTTCACCTTGCCTTGAAGCTTCTCCACCAGAGGTAAACCTGAGCTCCTGCATGCCTGGACTTGTCCCAAGCACCCAGCTGCAATATCCAGCTAGCCAAAGGTGTCTCTGAGGTGTAACCACCACAGCTGCTGCCTTTGGTCAAGCAGCAAGGGCCAGATGAACCCAGTTACATTCCACCCAGCTATATTGGTATTTAATTCCAAGAACTTGTGAAAAATCTGGTAGCAGTGATCCTCAGCACTCCTCCAGTTAGACCACACTCAATTACACTGTGCTGCTGAAGGACAATGAAGTCCAGTGCTTTGGATATGTTCCTCTTCTGCCCTGTGAATTGCTTCCCATGGCGTACCTTTGCTCCAGCTGTGACACCAAAATAACAGAACCAAGGAGGTTCTGTTAGAATGAACCAAGGATTCTCACAGTGCTAAGCCTAGCCCATTTCTCTTGAAGGATACAACAGCAGTCATGGCTGTGAACACTGCTCTTCATTGGGCCATAACTGAAAAAAACATGCACCACCTCTCAATCTAAACTATGAACCCTCCTAGTGATGCTGATTTAGGAGGTGTCAAATTGCAATTAAAATCCAACAACTACTTCCCGTGACCTGTCAACAGAGCATTGCATTGTTGCAACAGTCCAACAAACTAAAGGGATTATTTTTTATGGCTGCTTTTCAAACATAATTGACTTATGTGCTTTTTCTGTGTTAAGTGAAGGTGGCCTGTCCACCTTGGTCAAAATTGAGAGAATCTGGCCCCATTTTCTTGCTGTCATGCAACATGTCATGACATGACCTCTTGGTGTTGATGTGACATTACATGACTTAAGGCTACCTACTCACAGAGTGTCCACTCCACTGCTGCACATATTTCTACACCCATTTTCTGGCCCCCTTTAAATGACTGAGCAGTCTTACTGTTTCCAACGTTCCTCAGGGGTACATGATCACTATCATCTCCTTTCTGAAGTTTATGAACCTAATCTAAAAATAGTACCAGCAATACCAGTTTCTCTAAAAACAGAATGCTCCATCAACAAACTCCGAGCAAGCACTGGTAGTTTGAAGACTTTTACATATTTTTTACAGTGGGCTTTT
>NW_005054538.1:580533-598225 GCF_000277835.1 Geospiza fortis | reverse complement strand
GTCCCTCTGGCTACTAGGGTGGAAAGGAGGCAGGCCGAACCCTGGCAGGGTGGCACAGGAGACCATGGGTGCTGATGGCTGCACCCTGTGGGTACCAAGTTGGGACCAGTGGGCAGGGCTATATCCCACCTCTGCCACACCAGCTGCAGCTTCTGCAGCCTGAAACATGGCTGGGGCAGGAGTTTAAATCAAGAGCCAAAATATTTCGCTGGTCAATTTGGGGTAGAGAAAGGTCATCACTTCTAGTATGGTATAAGCCTGCCACTACATTTCTGTGAAGGACCAGCACCCTGTTGGAGTGAAACACCTGGGTAAATACTGAAGCATTTTCAGATTCATATTATCTTATATTTCTGTGACCTTCTTTTACACCTGCATTTTTTCATACTGCTGCTTGTGGACACAAGTTCTTCATACACTATCCTGGAATTAAAAACCAACACCCACATCCTCCCCTACCACCATCCCTCCACCCAAAGAAAGCCCCAAAAATCTATAACCCTAACAAAACCAACCTGCAGAATGTTCAGTATTTCAAATGAGAACAAGCATAGAGGGGACATAAAAAGATGGGTCTTCCTTAACAGTTTGTGCATGCTGTGCTCTACAATCAACTCCTAAATTCTACTTCTTGTACACAAAATATTTGTCTTCGGAACTCCTAGTTGCCCAATCAAACCATTCTGGGAAGGCAATCAAGGAGATACTGTATGTATTTTTAGCACACACTTCATTAGTCAGTTAAATCCAATGTGCCAGATAACTTGACTAAACCATCAGTGGTAACTGAGGTGATGAAAAAAACAAGCACATGTTCATGTCTTAATATGGAGCTCTTCAAACTGCTTGAAAATTGAAACCTTGGACCAGGTTTAAACAAAGGAAAACCCAAAACATGGACAGCATCTTCCTTCTGGTGGAAGCCTTGAAGTCCACCACTGCAGTGGCAGCCTACACATATCATCTGAGTCTTGGCAAAGTTCTCCAGGGAAAAACAAGAACATGGCTAATGCATGCACACAAATGCTGATCAAAAGCACTTGATGATCTTGGAGTAAAATAGGTAACCCTTACTTTCTCAAAGACAAGGTGACTGTAATCTTCTCTAGTACTGCTAATAAAAGAATCTGATGTTTACCAAAGCAAATTTTCAGGGTTTTGCTAACTTCACAGAATAGTTACACACAGCAAGACCTGTCATTTTTTGCAGAATACCATCTAAACTGCTAGATTTACTTCATCAATAGTCCACCTAACGTCATCTGCACACATCTGTTGTGTTAACCACATGCGGTTCTGGTTAACACAAACCCCCATGACCTAAGAAAGGAACAACTCAGCAATCAGTTTGCAAACATGCTGGGAGGGAGCAGCTGGCAGAGCACCAAGCGCGCCTCCCACTCACTGCTGCATGAACTGAGACCGCATGGACCCCCAGTTTGCTGGAATCAGGTGTGAAAAACACGTTCACTCTACTGTGAAAATTTTAAAAGTTTAATAAAGGAAAATAGGAGACAAGGACCATAGAGCAAAGGTTATTATGGTTGGTTATTACTCAGCCAAGACCACACTGTTACCTTTGGAGAGACCCCTTCAAGACCTTTTCCCTTACATCAGCCTGTTGCATATTCATAGACCCTTATGCATATCCATAAATTAGTTTACATATTCTAGGAACTATTTTACACGGCCCCTCCTTGGGTCTGCCTTTTTAGAGCATGTGTGTTTCTTGGCTGTGGTTTTGGCTCCCTCTCTTTATCACTTCCAGTTTGGGCCTTGGTCCACACTGTCTTCAGATGGTAAGTGCTGATAGTTGGCATATCTGTAGCAGATGTCCTCATCCTATGTTCATTGGATGTTATCCCATCCAAGCAGGGATTTTAAGACAAGCATAGCTATTTCACTATTATGTCTAAGCTTAATTAACAGCAGAAATAAAAATTTTATCTTTATAACAAAATTACTTTCACATCACACATATAAAATCCATTTTAACATTTGCAAAAAGCCAATATTATAATACATATCTATAACATGGGCATGGGCAGAAGGGAGAGGAGCGGGGCAAAGGTGAGTCCCCCTTGGAACACTGGCCTTGGCTTCTCACTCTCACCACTGACATGGACAGTGCCAGCAGCCTCTTCCACACTCATCCGTATGGGCAGGTTTTATCTGGCACCAATCCTTGCATGTTTTGAATTTCAGACAGGCAATTCACATTTCACCCTTAAGCTCCAGGACCAGAATGGCAGTTATTTTGTCTTTTTTCCTGGCCACTTTCATGTAGCAATCCTTGAATGTACCTCTCACCTGTCTTGCTTTCCTTGGCAATCCAACAATTTCCTTGCCTTGCTCTGTTAACCCTCCCTAGCCTTGCATTCCCTTGCATGCCCATGCCCCACCCTGGACCTGCCTACTGGCTTTTCTCCAGGGCCTTGCCTTGCCTAGCCCTTCTTGTTTCTGCCTGGCCTACCCATCACTGGGCTTACCTTCCTCTGCCCAGACTTTCGAATAACTTCTGGTGTTCTCTTGCTTACCACTCCATTTGCTTTTCCCCTCACTGCTCTGGCCTTGCCTACCTCTCCCTTGACTTGCCCACATTGCTTTTCTTGCATGGAAGGCAAGGTAGAGAGAGGTAGGCAAGGCAAAGAAAAGCAAGGAAGTTGTAGGCAAGGCAGATGTAGACAAAGAAAGCAAAGTAAGGGTAGGCTAGGAAAGACTAGGCACGGTACTGAAGGCAAGGTAAGGACAAGTGACTCGGAATGCCTTTCCTTGGGAAGCAAAGGACATAGTGCCAGTGTTGGTGGAGCAGATGTAAAGGTACCATGAGGAAGTATAGTCCAGCAAGACATTTCTGTTCTGGCCCTCTCTGTGTAGCAACAATTGTTAGATATATTCAATACTGGATCAGTCCCTGCATGTTTTATATTTTGGAGGAGGGGTGACATTTCTTTTGAGATGGGCTTCTAGTTCCTGTCTTTGGCAGAAAAAAAGCAATTTGAGATGTGTACTTTTGGGTGGTTTAAGTGAAATTAAAGTCTTTTCCCAATAGGCAGCTCTCTGGGCTAGAGCTGTTGAACTGTCAGTGGGAATGCAGATGCCAGGCTCTTGAGATTTTTGTCATGGTAGCTTTAGTGTGGAACAGTTCCTAGTGCCATTCAGTCTGGATCCTGACTCTGTGAGACTGAAGGCTTAGGATGGTACTTAAGAGCTGAGAAGGAATATGCCAATAGCAGAGTGTGTGCTGGGAGTCCAATATGCGCAGTTGAAGTTGTAGGCAGCAAGAACTTTCTCAGCTGGCTCTTTTGTGAGCTCTGTTTTTGGCAGATGTTTTCAAGTTTGTGGCTGGACTCTGCAAGAGAGAAAGCTTTGTTAGGGCAAAAGATTCCATGTCGCCTTTTGAGTGTGGTGCAAAGAAGGGTTTGCTCTTGGAAGGGGAGGATCAGTGAAACCTTCTTGTCCTGACACAGTAGATTTGAGAAAAGGGACATTTCCGACTTTGCTGTGTCTTGGGGATGGTTTCTAGCTGGACTAGGTGCGCGTCCTTCTTTTGTAAGTTGACGGTGCCATCGTGTGGTTATTTTGATGAGTGCTGACAGTGCCCAGGAAAAAGCCAAGCACTTTTCTTGCCCAGCCTCCCATTGGTGAGGGAGCAGTTCATAGAAGAGCTCTGCCGTGCATTCTGGCTCCTGGAGATTGATGAAATGTGATCCTGTATGTATCAGAGAAGGAAGAGGAATCGTTTCATGGTTGGCTGTGCAGTTTATAAGCTGCAAAAGAAATGGAAATTGCAGCATGGTCTGTTTCTTTTAGAACATTTTCTGTGCAATCAGCTGCTCAAGACCTAACTTGCACCCACTGAACTACATCAAACTCCCTGGTCATATGCATTTTCCCTCAAGTTCTATCTACCATCCTACCTTCTCACTCTCACAGATCCCACAGGGGGATCCAGCAGCTGCTCCCAAAGAAAAAGTCCAAGAACAAAAAGCCAGTGCTGGCTTTCATAGTCCTTTTTCAGTCTGTGAACTAGATGAAACACCCTAGTGATTTGCACTTTTCTTCTCAACTATAAATAGCATCACATTCTCTCAAGCTGGTCAGAATCCATGGCTAAAGAGAAGTGTTTCCACCTGCAGTTCACACTGAGAGATGTGCCAGGACTGAAAGCATTTGCTGACCTTCCCTTTTCCTTGTGTAATCTGATATTCACAGAGTATTAACTTTCGCACCCCTTCAGTGTAGCCAAGTCCAAGCAGCTAGAGCTCACACAGATGGAAGCGTCAGGACAGAAGACATTCTTAAGCTATCCCCTTCTCTTGCAGCATTTAAATTGCGCTCAATGAGCTGTGGCTTGATAATCTTCCTTCTGAGATAGATGTGCTATCACTTTGTACACTCTTACATCTCGGTTGACAACATCCAGCAGCTGCTTCCCATAGCAAAATACTCGAAAATTAAAAGCTGATGCTGGGTTGCACCTTCCTCTTGCCGCACATAAGCCACATCAAACTCACTGGCGCACTCCATACCTCTTTTCTTCCCTGCATCTACTATTGTCTTCTCTGGATCTCAGGACCCAACCATAAGGACAATAGTTTTCATACAGAATTGCAAGAGTAACAGGTAACAGGACAAGTAAGCTATCACTGAACTTCCTCCTTCTGACTGATAACATGAATTGGGAGGCAGGAGAGTGGTAGCCATGTTCCTCTTGCAGTCTGAACTCTGCACACACAAGCCCAGTGCTGTGTGGCTTTGTTCTTTGCCTTTTGTTAACCTGCTGGGCTTTCATTCTCCCTGAAGCAAATAATTGTCTACTGTCCACACAAAACATGGTGCAGGCAGTGAAGCACTGCAGTGCACTGCTTCTGCCAAGACACTTCTAGACCCTTCACATTCCTTTTCAATGCTACATAACATGTACTTTGCCTTTCTTGGACTCAGAATCTTACTGGAAAGCTTTTTGACTATGTCTTGCATGGAAATAGTGTGTCAGGACAGCAAGCTTGCCCTGAGCATTCCCCTACAACTTGTGGAAACTTGTATTTGCACCACATTCAAGGGGCAACAACCCCTTTCCTTTACAACCTGCGCAGTGCCACCAGATTGCTGTCATCTGTCAAAGTACCAGCACACACATTACAACCTCACAAGGACTAAAGCTCCTCATACAAGTCTCACACAGAAAAATGTGACAGGGCAAAAACATATTCTTCATTACCTGTCCTTGTCACTCAGATTTTGGTGCTGTCTTTAAAGTCTTGGACACAGAAGGACTAATCCAGCAAGTGCCCCTCTCCTGGCACATTTTGCTGAGCAAGTACTAGTTGGACAGTTTGGACTCTAAGAAAGCGAAAGTACCTCGAATGAAAGTGAAACTGTGCAGAGCACGCGGTGCATGTATGCTGCATAGACACTGAAATGCAGCAAAGCTGAACGCTATCGCTGAGCTTCAGTTGTGTGCATATCACAGAAGGCAAAGAATGATGCCGCAGAGCAGAGGGCTTGTGTGTGCAGTGTAGCAAATTGTCAAAGTCAGCTGAGAATATGCTTGCTGTGAGGAAAAGTAATGCACAGCCGTGGCACTTCATCACAAAATCTGGAGATAAGCACTTACACCTTCAGTGTTGCAAAGGCTATGCAGCTATACATCACTGAGAAGCACGCATCAATACAGAAGGCATTTTTGACATCCTTCTTCTTCAAGCAGCCTTTAAACTGCGCACAACACTCCGTAGTGCTACACTCTCCTTCTCAGCTCAACATGCCATTACATTTTTCACTCTTATAACTCCATTGCCAGCTTTCAGCAGCTGCTCCCATAGCAAAAAGCTGGGCTGTACCTTTGTCTTGCCACACGTAAAGCACATCAAAAAAATGCACCACTGTACTTTCTACTACCCTTCTCTGCTGCATCTACCCTAGTGTTCTCTGAATCTCAGAGCCTAAAGGGAAGAGCAATAGTTTCCACAGGGGGTTGGAGGAAGAACAGGTAGCAGCACAAGTAAGTACTTCCTCCATGCAACTGCTAACATGAGTTTAGGAGGCTAGCAAGTGACAACCACACTCCTCTTGCAATCTGAACTCTGTGCAAACAAATCCGGTACTCTACTGCTTTATTCTTCACCTTTTGTGAGCTGTACAGAACTGAAGCTCAGCAATGGCATTCAGTTTTGCCACTCTTCAGCAGCTGTGCTGCATGCATGCACTGTGATATCTATTGGGATCTTTGTTATAGATGGGTCATCTTATGATTGGCTCTCACAAGTAAGGGATGAATATTATGCGTATGTTAAGAGAAGTTTTATTGATTATGCTATTGTGATATGTCCTCCCATAGTTCTCTTTCCCCTCCCCTTTTATTGTTGTCACAGGATGGCCCTGGTAGTTGGGACTTTGGGAGGAGGGCAGGCTTGTTATGAGGAGCACAGCATGGCAACCTGACCTCCAATTAAATTGCAAGAGAGCAGTCTCCACCAATGGATGGTGAAGAAGAGTTAACTGACAGACTTTGGGCGGGGCTAGGGTTACCTGATGCAACACCAAAGGTATAAAAGGTGGAGCAGCCATTTTGTGGATGAGGATATGGCGGTTTAGTCCCATGCTCCCAACCCTGAATTTTTTCTTTATTCAGTCTTTTGTTATATTTTGTTAAGGTTTAATAAATGTTTGAAATTTTACAAGTGAGAGTCGTTTTTCACAAATAGGAGACATCCGGGCCAAACACCTTGTCTCCATGGCCCTAGGAAATTTCAAAAGAGAAGTTCACTCTGCCACAAGTTCAGTGGCTCAATCGACTTCTCCTGGGACCATCAGTGATCACAAGTCAACACCCCAGGGACAGCGGAAGACTGAATAATGAAAAAAAAAGATGGGGAAGGTGAGTACTATTGCCAGCTAAGGGTCTATGTACAAAATCATGAACAGGATGGGACTGCTGTGGAATGCATCTCAAGCTGTTTGTTTTCCAGCATCAGTCTCATTACATGGTTATGACAATAGGAAGATGCCAGCAGCTCACATCCTCGGCAGCAGCTGAAGAACTCAATGTTACAACTCAAAATTTTTTTGACCAATCACACAAGACAAAAGCATATTGACAGTAGATTTATCCAACCACTATAAGCACATGTACCTTTGGTTAAAAAAATGCTTGCTTATTTTGAATAAAATACCTGCTTGTAAGCATTAAAATACAATGCACAGAGCTCCATTATTAAGCTTAGAACTTCCTAATATCTGGCTATCTCCCTAAGCTACCTTTCTGTAGCTTAGGGAATTATTCAAGCCATGTGTTAATACATAGACTATTGTTCTATGTGTCCTTACTTTCTACTTCTTATATAACTTTTCGGCTGACAAATCTTATGGCTATCACTTAGCTCTAATTACATTCTGCTGTTTCTGAGGCCTGCCTTTTGCAGCTTTACCAAAACCCTCTGATTTTAAGGATTCCCACAAGTACCACCCTCACAATTGTTTTGACCAGATTATTTATCTGTATTCTGGGCGCACAAATGCCAGCTCCAGGCAGGTAGTGCATGGGATCCGTTACTGGTCCATTGTAGCGTAAGGATATTGGATGGTTGGACAGATATAGGGCAGGACACAGAGTAAGAGGAAAGTAGGAAACCGTAAAAGGTGGGACATGAGTGAAAAAGAGGGGCTGGGAAGAAACTGCAGGCAGGACACAGAGTAAGAGGGAAGTGGGAGAACCATGACAAGCAGGATGCAAATGAAAGAGGGGTAGAAAAACAGAGGCAGCAGTGGGAACTGCCGGGCAGCAGGGACCAGAGGTGGTGAGGAGCTGTGGGTGGCAAGAGTCTGCCTCTAGGTGCTGCAGAGACTGGGAGGCACTGAATGCAGTAGTGCCCAGCAAGGGTGACCCAGTTGTGCATGGTTGCCAGACTAGTGGGTAATGGCCAGCGGGGACCTGGCACAGTAACTCCCTGTGTTCGCCAGCCTAGCGGAGGCGGTGTCGAACACAGTTTGCATACAACACTGCTGAGGGCCAAGAGCTAGCTTAGTTTTGAGGGAGTCTTGTAAATTGTGTGCAGGAGCTGGTCCGCTTGGGTGGCAGCCAGCAGGGACCCGACACAGTAACTCCCAGCGCTTGCCAACCCAGCGGAAGTGGTGGCGGTGCTAAGCACAGTTCGCATGCAGTGCTGCTAAGGGTCAGGGGCTAGCTTGGTTGTACCAGGGTCTTGGAAGCTGCAAGTGAGGCCGTGTCAGTAGCTCTCAGCAGCTATCTCATGCTGAGCCATGGGGGACACTAGAGTGCCAGGCTGTGCCGGCACTTCCCTATGGTGTTCATCAGTGCAGAGCCGTGTCACCAGGGGGACCATGTAGGTGGCTCTTGGCAGCTGTCCCTCACTGCGCCAGGGGGTGCACTGGAGCACCAGGCCATGTCAGCATCCCTGCAGCATTCTCCAGCATAGAGCTGTGGCACCAGGGGGGACCATGTGGATAGTTCTCAGCAGCTGCCCTGAACTAGTACGCCGCTCTGGGGCGGGGAGCTGCTGTGGTGAGAGGAGTAGCAGAGCTGACCTGGTGGTATGGGGGTCCCTGGATCGTAGGTGGGTTGTTTATTTGCTTTTGTTTTACAGGAAGAATGTAAGGCATTTTTTACTGCCAGAAAGATAGAGAAACTTCAAATATTTACAAGACCATTGTACCATGTGTCTTGGTCAATTTGTATGTGTCAAAAATAGGTTAGAAACTGTTGTAAAATAGTTAATAACTGTTAAGCATATACTGTTAAAAGGTTTGGTTATTATATTGTGAAAGGGGTTCAAAGGGTAGTTATAAGAAATATGGTACTCATCTTACTGTGTTACACCTAAGTAATGTGCACCCCCCAAGCAAAAACAAGTCAGCCTGGATGGAATTGTAAGAACCAATCAGCGCCTTAATCTTTATGCAAATGAAGGCTCCCAACAGAAACCAATCCAAAGGAACAAAAAACAGTATAAAAGGGGGCATCCAAGTCAGTGAGAGTGTGCCACTCGACCCTGAATATCAGGAACATCCCTGCTCAAAAGGAAGAAGATCCAGTGCCGGCACTGCAGCATCCTCGCTTGTGGTTGAATGTCCCTGCTCTACCTGGGGACGCCCTCTGCCTTAGGCCTTATAATAAAAGCTGAAATCACTTTACTACCGGGAGTGTGTTCCTGTTTATGACAGCATGCCGATCCTTTTTTCCAGCAGGACTTTTTTTTCACCATTAGTGCACATTGCTGAATGGAATCCAGTACAAAAGCAGTGAATATAGGAACTGATGTTATCTTTTCATTTGAATGGTGATAAAACTGTGTATCAGATGAAAGCATTTTGGACCGGCAGGAAGATTTTATATGTAGCTAGCAAATTATAAAGAGATGCATATTTACAGGTTCGGGTTTTTTTTAATTTACAAAAGTGACAGACAAAAAAACATAGTTTAGTAAACTGGAAATCTAAATCTAAATCACACAGTATCTAGAAAGGTGACATGAAAAAGAACAAGAGGAAGTAAAAAAAAAAAGAAAACCAAAAAAAGTCAGAAATAAGGCGCAACCTCTCCTCCTTTTCTGCTTACTACAGTATCTTAGAAGTACCTAGAGTGTCTTAACAGTGATGTAAGTAGAAAACTGTGAAAAATATCAATCACTTGTTTTTAAAATTTTAGAAGTTTAGTAGTAATAAAATGGCTATAAAAATAGTAATAAATTTAGAGTAATAAAAATTTGGACAAATAGGATTAGGACAATATGAGACAATAAAAACAAAGAGTTATGGACAGTCCAGGTACCTCTTTCTGGGCAAAATAAGCCCCAAAAAGGACACACGTTGACAGAGGATTAACCCTTAAAAGCAATAACCTGTTGCATATTCATACATCTCATACATGATGCATAAATTCCATTCAAACAAAGGATTCTGTATGGTCAGTGTCAACTTCTTCCTCTTAATTCTGACGGCGTCTTCAGGGCTGAGTGAGGTGGGAAGAAGTTAGTTTTTCTGATAAGGGAGCAATCAATTCTTTTTCTCTGAAAGATTTAGGTCTCTTGTGGCTGCTATCTCAGTGTGAGTACCTCATTCCTCTCTTTAAAAAAAGTATCTTACATAGCATAGTTTCTATTGTAACATTATGTTATAACCTAAAACTATATTTAACACACTACTTAGGAAAATTAATACAGCATAACTTTCTTATGTAACACATATAATATTGTTAATTTTAATATTTGTGAAAAGCCAATCATAAAATATGCATTTTTCACAAAAACTGTGCCAAGAACAATTGTGGAGAACTATGGAAAATGGGGCTATCTGAATATAAAAACTTGGTTTGCTTTCATGACAATTAAATCTGCATGCAATGCGTAAGGTAAGGGTATGTTTTGTATATTCAAAACCAATTTAAAATATGTTCAAATTGAAGGCACTACTTTTTATTTGTTTTGAATTACTTGGCTAAATATGGCATATGTTAAAATACTGCAGACATCATTCATTTTATAGTTGCCAACTGCAAAGGAGGGAAGCATTTTTTGTGTTTAATAATGTAAAGTATTTTAGAGTGCTTTTGTTACTCATTTGAAGCTTAGAATATGCACAAAATATGCTAGCTGGAGACTTAAAAGGTGGAAAAAGGCCAACTGGCAGCGTAGGGGGAAACCGATCTGGGCTGCTGATGAATGGAAAGACATTGCCGCTCGGTTAGAGAAGCTACCTGTGAAAGTCCGTCATGTTGATGCCCATGTCCCCAAGAGTCGGGCTAATGAGGAACACCGAAACAATGAGCAGGTAGATCTGGCAGCAAAAATAGAGGTGTCAAAGATAGACTTAGATTGGCAACATAGGGGGGAGTTGTTCTTAGCTCGATGGGCCCATGATGCCTCAGGTCATCAGGGTAGAGATGCCACCTATAAGTGGGCACGAGACCGAGGGGTGGATCTAACCATGGACAGTATTTCACAGGTTATCCATGACTGTGAGACGTGTGCTGCCATCAAGCAGGCCAAGCGAGTGAAGCCCCTCTGGTATGGTGGGCGGTGGTCCAAGTACAAGTATGGGGAGGCCTGGCAGATTGACTACATCACACTGCCCCAGACACGCCAGGGCAAGCGCTACGTGCTGACCATGGTGGAAGCCACCACTGGATGGTTGGAGACCCACCCTGTGCCTCATGCCACTGCCAGGAACACCATCCTTGGCCTGGAAAAGCAAATCCTGTGGAGACATGGCACCCCTGAGAGAATTGAGTCAGATAATGGGACTCATTTCAGGAATGGCCTTATCAACACCTGGGCCAGGGAACATGGCATTGAATGGATATATCATATCCCCTATCATGCACCAGCTGCCGGGAAAGTTGAACGGTGCAATGGACTACTTAAAACTACCCTGAAAGCACTCGGGGGGGGGACTTTTAGAAATTGGGAAATGAACCTAGCAAAAGCCACCTGGATGGTCAACACCAGAGGGTCCATAAATCGAGCTGGTCCTGCCCAGTCTGAACCACTGCACACAGTGGATGGAGATAAAGTCCCTGTTGTACACATGAAAGGTATTTTAGGAAAGACTGTTTGGATTACTCCCACCTCAGGCAAAGATAAACCCATCCGTGGAATTGTTTTTGCTCAAGGACCTGGTTGCACTTGGTGGGTAATGCAGAAAGATGGAGAAAGCCGTTGTGTGCCACAGGGAAACCTAGTTTTAAGTGAGGACTGTGTGTAAGGTTTGGGTTTTGGTTTTTGTTTGTGATACAGATGGAAATAGGAAAAGGGGTGGATAATGTTGAAGATTGCATGCAAGATGTTTTCCATTACCATCTGTATGGCTGATTACCTTGTCAAGTGAGCAGTTTGCCTTATCTCTCTCTTTGAATGACCACATTCACACCTTCCTCGGGAGGGGACCTCCGCTGATAACAGACTATTGAATATCGGTGCATGACTGATAAGAACTATAACATCCCATTGTGAGATGCTCCGCCCAGAGGGAGGAGCCAAGCACTGCTACCCCATATACTCTGAGATTCTGAAATTGCAGTTCAGTTTTGTTCTCCACGAGATTCCCCAGAGGAACAGCAGCTGCCTTTTCCTCCTGGATCTTCAGAGGAAGACTACATCCTTCTCTACAGATTCCCCTTGCTCCAACAGAACCACACCTGATACTTCAGAGGACTGCAGCCACATTTTCAATCGGACTGCCACCAGCACCCTGACCAACAGGGTGTCAGGTTGGGTTCTGACTCTGTCAGTGTTGTTCCAGTGGACTGTATTGTTTATTTTATCCTTTTTATTTCTTCCCTATTAAAGAACTGTTATTGCCTGCTCCCATATCTTTGCCTGAGAGCCCCTTAATTTAAAATTGTAGCAATTCGGAGGAGTGGGGAGGGTTTACATTCTCAATTTCAGGGGAGGCTCCTGCCTTCCTTAGCAGACTCCTGTCTTTCCAAACCAGGACAGTATGTTTTGTATATTCAAAACCAATTTAAAATATGTTCAAATTGAAGGCACTACTTTTTATTTGTTTTGAATTACTTGGCTAAATATGGCATATGTTAAAATACTGCAGACATCATTCATTTTATAGTTGCCAACTGCAAAGGAGGGAAGCATTTTTTGTGTTTAATAATGTAAAGTATTTTAGAGTGCTTTTGTTACTCATTTGAAGCTTAGAATATGCACAAAATATGCTAGCTGGAGACTTAAAACTAATGAATTATTTGCTGTAAGTAGGCCAAATTGCATGAGCTTTCAAAAAGAAAAAGTATTCTTATTCCATGTGCCGATTCTGAAGTAGGTTAATAACCCTTAAGCACAATGTGGGATACGACATAAAACATTAAGCAACACTGTTGATGGCAAAAAGCTTAACTGCTTCCCACAAATACAGGGGATCAATTATTATTTTTACTCAAATGTTGCTATTCAGAGCTTAACTTGAAAAGTTTCAGTGACAATCATGACAGTAAAATTCTGAGCAACCATGAGCTAAGTACGTTAAGCAAAGGGTAGCTCAAGTATGACTTATATTTTATGTAAAAAACACAGCTTGGTGGCACATATCATATCTACTCCATTAAAAAGCTTACTCTGTCTCAGATTCCTTTTCAGGGATACCAATTCAGGCCGTGAAACTGCATGAAAATGATGATTTAAAGAACAACATATTTGAAGAATGGAATAATGGTTGATTTTCTTCTCCTTTTATTGGGGGTTGGGTTTCTTTCTTTCTTTTTTCTTTTACTTATAGAATTTTTTCCCCATAAGTTGCTAGGAAACTAGCTACTGGGTACTTATGGATACTTATGGGTACTTAAGTAAGACTCTGTCTGAAGTTGGGAGAAGAATGGAGCATCTGGCTATACTTCTTATTTTCTCAGGGAGTTTTTCTCTGAGGGACAGAGATACTACGAGAATGGGGGGCAGGTAAAAAAGAGGGGGTTGGGGGCAGCTGGCTGTCTCTCTTTGGCATCAGAGGAGGACAGCCAGGCTGTCGCTTAGTGCAGAGAGAATTCACCGGCACTGCTGGAGCTCAGCCCTGAGGGACTTACCACCATCTGCTCTTGTGCCCCAGGAAATCCTGAACTTCGCCTCTCCCTGGCCTGCTCAGAGCCAGGCTGCTGCTGCCCTGCCCCTGCTGTTTCATCCGTACTGCTCTGGGTTCCTCCACACTGTAGCCAGCACCATCCCAGAGTTCCAGCTACCACTGCAGAACTTCTGATCCATCACCCTGGGATTTTTGCTCATTTCTGCTGGCTGTGATGGTAGCTGCACAAAAGTGGAAAGTGATGGCAGCCGAGAAGGCTTTTATTGGGTCCCTGGTTCTGTTTGTTGTTAACATCATAATTATTGTTGTTTTGTTTGCTGTATTATATATGCTAGTAAAGAACTGTTGTTTCTACCCTCATATCTTTGCCTGAGAGCCCCTTAATTTCAAAATTATGATAATTTGTAGGGAGGAGGTTTACATTCTCCATTCCAAGGAAGGCTCCTGCCTTCCCAAGCAGACACCTGTCTTTCAAACCAAGACATCTTTCAACTGCTTTGTTTGCCCTTTTAAATTTTCAAGTCCTTTCTATTATTACCATGGTAGCACTGCAACAAGTGTTCAGTCCTAAGCTGTTCATATTGCCAGCTTCTAGACTACCCTCAGAAAAATTCCCACTGGTTTCATATAGAAATCACAAGCAGTAGAGATGACTAAGACTGCAAAAATCTTCTCATCTCCTTCTATAGCATGACCATGTCTTTGACCCACTCTTAACTAGACAACTTTCATCAGTCATGAGGGAATCTCACATTCAGGAACTAAGCAATGACAGCTGTAAATGACAAAAAATACACTGAAATTCTCTTTGGACTCCAGTGTAGAGCAATGAAGGAGCTTGAATTCACCTTCTTGGAAAGTATTAAAATGCACATTAACTTTAGGACTGGAGCTAAGCCATCCTAACTTTTGTCATGTTATCATCACTAATTGCTAAGCTGCAGTTACTGCAGCGTCAGCAACATATTTTACAGGGTGGGCTTTTATGTGTAACCACTGAGTAACATTTCAGAGAGAGGTATTTTGTGGGGGGGAAAACCCCCAACTCTTAAATATTTCAAGTGATGATTACATTTAAAAGTAGGAAAAAAAATCTAAAACCTTTCATTTCTAGATGTATTACCAGCACAAACTGTACCAGAATTTATGACACTTTTGATTATGACAACGCAACTCTACTGTGGATGCTCTTGCTCTGGAATATTCCTTAAGAAACAAAGCCTTCACTAGAAATTAAAAAAAATCAGCCAAAATATTTGGCTTGATTTCAAAGGCGATGTACTAAAGACCAAACACATATAATTGTAATTAATGGACTAAAAGTTAAATCAATAGAGCATAACATAGGTCAAAGATGTCTTGGGTCTTAATGTTCACACAGAATACTGTAAAAAACTCTATTTTTCTGGGTTTGTTTTATCCCTTTAGATGTACCTTTACTTATTTCCACAGTATGAGAATGTTTATGACAAGGTTCGATGACCTCATACAACTTTCTGTAAGTACAGAAAGAGAAGCCAGAAAAGAAAGGCAAAATTTTTAATTGCAGGTGGAAAGAGAAAGGCAAACAAAACAAAAAAAGAAAAATAATAATTAAAACCTCCACTGTTTTCTGTGAAAAGACACAGATAAGAAAGAGAAAGGTGTCCCTTTTCTCTTTCTGGAATACAGCTAGGAAGATGGCTGTGTCATTGCTGACAAGCTGCTATTCTCAGAGGTGTCCAGCTGAAAGTCGTATATCAACTGATTTGCTGTCTCACTTTTAATATGGCATGACCTCAACCACTTACAGTTTCAGTACCTGAAGCTACCCAGCCCTACAATTCTTTGCCCCTTGAATGGGTATGCTGCTTGGCAACTAGTATTTGTAAGTACATGAAAATTATGCAGAATTTGCACTATGACATGATACGAAATGAGTCACACCAGTACATTAACTAGGGTACCCAAAGCAGAGAGAGGGGAATGAGAGCACAAGAAGAGAGTATGCAAGAAGAGAGGGCAATCTACTTTTTTCTGCAACAGGGTTAACACTGTAGAAATCAAAATTAACAGAAATCATCCTAGGGGTAATTCTTGCAAGAGAGAAGGACTTCCTTTTGTGTTCAAAGGCCTGGAATATTTAGCTTTGTAATATCAACTCATTTACTAATGTAACTGCAGGAGGGAGCCACCATTCTTATAATTAGCCCTTATATGTGCACAACCTTTTGTGGGGATCCATCTTTGTCATGTGCATTACATTTTATAGGAAAAGAGGCATTGTTGAATGGCTTCTGTGATAAAAATCTTAAACGTATTCTAAATAGAATAAAGGATCCAAAGAAGCAAGTATTTCAGGAAAGCCTGAGATATTGCCTGTGATAAGATCCCTTCTAAGAGGTTCACTTAAGGTACCAAATTCTCCATCTAAATACTGGCAGATTAGTCAGAGGAGAAAAAAGCAAAATTTTAAAATTATCCTTTGGGAAGACAGGGCTTGCAGGGAATTTAGTACTTGCTGGTACATTGCAAGAAAGAGTATTAAATACTGAAATGACCTATGGAAGATGAAGCCTTTGTTATAAATGATCAACAAGAAAGCTAAATTGATAAATGAGAAAAGATTTTATTTTTGCAACCAGAATACGGTCCTCAAAAACCACAGTCAAAGAGACAACGTCGAGCCTGGGATCAATGCTGGATGAACATAGATCCGGCCTCTATCGCATCGAATCTGAGGCTGTTTTATACAGTTTTTTATGCCTGAGGCAGAGATGCCCTGATTTCTTTTGTAACCCTGCATATGTATGAAGTTTTCTTTCACTGTGCAGGGCTGGACAATTGCTGTTTCCTCGGTAGTGGTGGGTGCTGATCGTGTCAGGGGAAGTCCTGTATTCAGATGTATGTTTGTCGAAGACTTTGGTTATCTTGATTGATGGTATCTATCAAGTGCTGATCATCCTTGGGTGTTCCCTGATGGTTCCAGGGGAAGCCCATCTCCGTGCCAGCCACCTTCTTTTATTAGTTAACGAGGCATTCTTCTCCTGCTGCCACCAGGAGTTTCGTAATTCCAATGTGGTAATCTGTCTCCGGGTTGTTCATGGTCTGAGGCTCATTGGATGTAAAGTTCACTTTACAATTTTTATTTTATACATTTTCCCCATTAAGCATGAATTACTTTACATTATATATTACACCTTTGTGAATGTGAAGGTCCAGCGCATGGCAGCCTCAGAAAGAAACTCATCAAAGCCCTTGAAATCCCAGTACACAAGTTGTGAGTTGGCAGTGTATGCCAGTTTTTTACCAAACCATAGCAAAATGCAGGTCACAAAAAGAGGCCATTAGGTCAGATACAGTACAAAGCAGTATGAAAGAGGAAAGCAGCTGAGACCATCAACCCTATTAAGTAGTATAAGAAATGTCAGTATCAGTATTCTTACTGACATTAGAAGAAATTTGCAATGAGTCTATGAAAATTACAAATTAGGCAAAAGAAAAGGGGAGTGATGACTACTCTGGCATAGCACTTCCTAATGGATTTTCACAATGCAAAGATTGTATCATCCTTCAAAGTGAAAGAAGGTGTTAAAATGACAGTAAGGAAATGGCATCAAATGCTAGAAAGACTCAGGGCAGCATACTTATAGATAGAAATGCCACTGATGAAAAATCAACAAAACTGACACCAATGCAGCAACATTGTACTAAACCCCAAAAAGGTCCATACCCTCCTACCCTCACACATGCCACTGAAAGCTCCTTGTGTTGAGGCTTCTGCACCACCTTTGTCAGCATCTGTGCCAAACCACCCCTATTCAGCAGCTCCACACGTACAAGACAGCTGAATCATGAGGAAAAAAAGACTTGTCGCCAATTGAGACAAGTTCCTCCTGCCAACAGTTAACCTCCAGATTCAGTGTCCCTTTCATCTCCTTCCCAGGACAGGCAGGAAAAACCTCTCGGGGGAGGGCAGCACTGGGCAGAAGCAGGCAGCACAGCGCTGAGCCCAAACAGCCATGCAGCTGCAGGGACCCCAGGTTTGCCGGAATCAGGCACAGGCAGCAGGGAGGGCAGTGCAGCAAAGGCGGCCAAGCCTCATCCCCCTGGGAATGCCTACCTCAGTTCCCCTCCCTCAGCACCCACATGGACAGTGCCAGCACAC
>NW_005054538.1:569851-580503 GCF_000277835.1 Geospiza fortis | reverse complement strand
GCACACTGTCCAGCTGGACCCACCGCTCTGCAGGGTTGCACAGTACCCACCAGGGGCAGCCACTGAGCGACAGGGAGCAGAAGCTCACAGCACTGTGCCCACTCACCACCCCTGCCCAGGGGCTCCTCTTTTCACATTACAATGACTGTGCTGGCCCGGCCACCTGCCCTGTGGCCTGCCACACAACACGTGTACTCCATGCTGCACAGTCTCACCAAGAGAGCTGCGGAGGCAGCAGGCTTCTGGTAGGGCTGAGTGGGCAGCAAGCGCAACCGCTCATGAGCACGCAGGTGGTGGGCCAGTGGAAGGTGACATGGAGACATGGGGAGATGGAGGAGGCAGCACCATGAGGTGTAAAATGGCTAATTGTCCCACAGCCGCCCACTCCTCACCCCCTTGGCTGCTGTTGAGAGGGGCCCCAGCCCTGCCCGCACTGGTTGCAAGGTGTCCCTACAGCCCACGGGCAGCCCTGGCATGGCCGGAGATTGCTGCGAGCAGCCTTGGGGCCTCTTAGCAGTACGTACCATGCGGGGGAAGCTGCCGGGAACCATTTTACACCTCCTGGAGGGAGGCCGCACAAAGACCCTCCAGCAGACCGCTGCTGTTAGGAAAATTAATCTACAATGCCAGTTTATGTCCCGAAAAGAGACAGAGGAGTCCTGCAACTTTATTTGAATAAAGGGAGAGGCCATAGGCCATTTCCCATGGGATCTCTCAAATGCTTGGGGGATGCAGCCCCCGTTTTACCTTAAGTTCTGGGCTGGTTCCCTCTTACTTTTCCCCGCTGGATGAGGTAATCAGAAGGTACAGTATTCCCGAATTGCCTACTCTATGCCCCACTCTAACATGCACTCCCCCTTCTGTTATATAAAAGAAAGAACAAGAAACTCTTCCTAATTCTATGAAGTCTCTGTTCTCTTGCTCTACGTTCAGGAATTTGACACGGTCTTGGCTGAGCGACAGTTTGTGTTGATTAGTACTAGTTTCTAGAACTAGGAGTTTCCTCTGTTACTTCCCTAGCCATAAGTTCCTATCCTTGTCTACAAGCAGACTCACACGGTCTCTTTGTAAAGACACATTCATCTTATTCCTTTCGATCTCTCCTCTTTTGGTTTTCTCCATATTTGGCTTTACAGACCTTAATTACCATTGATTTAAGTTTTTCTCCCTGGGTCTTCTTCAGTTTTGCAATTATTTGCAGTGACATCATTTTCTGTCCTGTTGTAGTCATTTCTGCATCAGCAGGTGTGGCTACCACCTGCATCCCCTTAATCACTTGCTGAAAGAGTTGCACTCAGCAAGGTGTCATGCATGGTAAAAAGATTAGAGTTGCTATAGAAAAGAAGAGGAGAAATAGTATTCATGTAACTCATAGATGGCAAAGTAACCAGGATGTGTCCCATTCCCATCCTTTCCACCCTGGGACTGGCACACAAGCAAACTTTATTTCCTTTGTTATTCGTTTGACCACTTTTCTGTTGCCATCTCTGCAAACAGCAGTTGGAAAGATTTAATTTTCCACAAACTCCTCCTTCTTCTGTTAATAGATAATCTTATACCATCCAATGCTGAAATATTGCATTCCTCATTCAGTGGATTAGTTGGCAAGAAGATCTAGAGCTGTAGCTGTCTGATTGGTTATTATTTCAAAGACAGCTTGTAACCTAATTATCCCATTTAAATTCTAAATGAGTTCTCTGGCATCTGATATTATAATTCATAAGGATTCCAAGTGGCTGGTCCATAGTGCAGTATAATTTTTTCTGGTGGCCATTTATCTTTTCCCCATTTCAAGGTGCTCCCTCCAGCCAGGGCTGCATCAATTGATTGCTTTTCAGGTTAATAAACCTCTTTCCTTCCACAGATTTCTAAACATGTGTAGCACACCACACGCATGCTTAGAATCAGTAAGAATGTTAATTCACAGGCTCTTACAAGCACATACAGGTCCACTGTCTGAGATGACCATGTGGACGGAAACAATCTTCCTTCTTCTAATTCCCTTCCCTTAACAATAGTGTCCAATAGTGTCTTTAACTTGCTTCCCTTCTACTAGCCATGAAGGCTCATTTATGAACACATTTTCTCCCTTAGGCCAGGGACTGTCTCATAAATTTTCCCAAGCCCAGATCTGGAGATCTATCACTTGAATGCAGTCAGGGGTTTCTTCCTGCCCCCCCTCTACAGGACTGTTCTAACAGGAGGCTGGGTTAAAGCCATCCCCACTTCTCAATCCTAAATCTTTCTGTTCCATTCAATAAGTTTTAGACTGTAATAACCAAGCACTGGACAGCCACTTTGAGGTGAGACAGCCAATTTGATGTGAGACTTTCATAATAAAACATTCTCCTGTGATCAGTTTTCGGGCTTTGGTTACCATTAAAGCCATGGCTGCACAATTCTGCAGACAATGAGGCCAGCCTCCAGGCCTTTGGGTCTAACATCTTAGAAAAGTAGGCAACAGGCTGCCGTGTAACCTTGGGTTTGCATACTAAAATTATTTTAGTATGGTCCTGTTTAACATGCACATATAATTTAAATTCTTTTTCCCTGTTGGGAAGGGCTAGGGCACGAACTTCAGTTAATCTGCTTTTTTCTCCCTAACACATTAAAATTCTGCATTGCTTCTGGTGTCCATTCATGCAGTTTCTTAAGTAGCAGGACAGGAGTATTCTAGGGAGACATGCATGGCTCCAAAAGACCTGCCTTTAACAGGGACTCAGTAATAGGCTGTAATCCCTTCTTTTCCTGCCTTAGAAAGAGTGCATTGTTTTTTGGACACCACTTGTCCTGCTTGCTTCAAAGTAGTTTGGAGAGACTCCATAGCTAATTTTCCAGATTTCCCCGGGACAGCCCACACTTGTGGGTTTACTGGAGCATATGCTTTCCCAGACATTTGACTGAAAGTTACAACAGGGTTAGCCGCTGTATCACAAAAGTGATTGGAAAAATACAATGTTATTTTGCATTCCTAATGTAGCCAGCAAATGCCTTCCCAGTGAATTATAATTACAATAAAGAACAAATAGAAATCCATACATTTCAAACCTAATACCCGCATGTACTAATCGTGATTGAATAAAATACATTCACTCCATTTTTCCACTTACCCCCTGACTAATTAAAGAACTTCACAATTCTTCCTTTTCGGGATGAAAATCAAAGTGGATTGAGAGGTCCCTGTATCTACCAGGAAACACCCCCTCCCTGTCTGAACCCCCCCTAAATGTTATCAAGAGTTCTTGGTGGGTCCCTGGTATAATGGGAACCCCTGACACCCCTATCAATCCATCTCCATTAATCACTGGACTTCCTCCTCCTGAGGATCCAGTTGTTTCTGCAGATAGTCTCGCTTCCAAGTGTCCCTGCACACAGTGCCCTGTTTCCTTCCCAACTGCTGTTTGAGTGAGCTCTCCCATGCCCAGGGGGAATGCTTCTGCCATGCCCTTGTGGCCAATCCCATTCCTTCTCTCCCAGGGGGCCCCTTAGGCCCCGTGGTTTATCCCTCCATGGCAGTAAGAACTCTGCTATCACCTTTGTCTTCACCTTTTCCTCATCCCTTCTTGCAAACACTTGCTGTATCTTCCTAAGCAGTTCTTATAGGAGCTTTATTCTGCCCTTCTTGTAGCCCCCAGCCCTGCTACTGCCTGTGGGTGCTCATTCTCGCACAGCTCAAAATCATTTGTTTCTCCAGTGACCCAAACAAAATCTTTAAAAGAAAATCCTAATCCTACCACATATAATTTGCATTTGATATTCTTTGCTCCTCCTCTTTGGGCTCACCGTCTTTGCCATACACCGTACACTAGAGCCAGTCCCCATCCTGCCACAGTGTCCAAATGCAGCCCCTGCTGGCACACCCAGTGGGCACAGCCAGCAGCACCACAGGCAGCTGGCCTGTCTGGCACCTTGATGTGGGCTAGGACATTCAGCAGCCTCATGGGGCTCAGGGGTCACTGCCATCCCTGCTGGGGGGGGCGGTGGTGGGGTCAGGTAATGCCTGGAGCTGAACCCTGGCTGCCCCACAGCCCCAGCCCGGGACCACACCTCCCCACAAGCCCCAAGCCCATGCTTGCAGTCCTGCACTTCCGTGCCTGATCCTGCCACTTCCCATCATAAAGAAACACCTCTTCATCCTGACTTCCTTGTTTTCCCTGTCCTGGAAGCTGGGAATACAAAGAACCTGCAGCTGAATCAGCTGGCAAATTTTGATGATAAATGCCTTCTGCGACTGCAACTGCTGCTACATGCCTTAACCTTATTCCTCCACATTCCACTTCAACCAATTCTTTCCCAACATACAAACACCATCTGTCTCCTGTTCCCTTCTCAACTTCCCTTATTGCCCCCGGGGCATGAATTACCTCTAGGAGAATGTGCAAACTGCCTCAACATTCTGCCAAGGGATTCTTCAGAGATCTTTCTGGATCATCATCCCTTTTGACCCATTGCTGGCTTTCCTATACTACCCTCTATGGATTCCCTCTCGGGTTTACTCCCCAAAAATCCCATTGATTGGTGACATTTTCAGTGGTCCTTCCCTGTGGACTCTTCATGGACCCCCTGGTCCACCACTTGTCTGTCTTGAGCGGACACTATTGGGTATTCAACCAATTGCCCCCTGGCAGCTGCCACCGAAGGGAACTGATCACCAAACCTGGATGAGGGGCACCTTCAGCTCTGCTCACTGCCATAGGATGGTGGAAGGATCCCAGATGAGTATGCATTTTGTCAGAAAATTGCTCCCTGTTGCCAGAGTTTTATGTTCCAAAAAGACACACAGAGGAGTCCTGTAACTTTATTGGAATAAACAGAGAGGCCATGGGCCATTTCCCATGGGGTCTCTCAAATGCTTGGGGGATGCAGCCCCCTTTATATCCTAGGTGCCCCACTGAATGACCCTCTTCCTTCCCCCATTGGCTGAGTTAATTAGAAGGTACAGACTTCCCAAATCCCCTACTCTATGCCCCACTCTAATACACACTTCCCCTTTCGTTATATAAAAGAAAGAAAAAGAAATTCTCCCTAATTTTATGAAGTCTCTGTTGTCTTGCTCTTGGTTCAGGAATTTAACACAGCCTTGGCTGAGCAACAGTCTGTGTTGATTACTAACATTTTCTAGAACCAAGAGATTCTTCTATTGCTTCATTAGCCATAAGTTCCTAGTGTTATACATGAGTAATGTGATGGTTGACTCTCACAATTAAGGAGCAAATATTATGTATATGTTAAGAGAAGTTTTGTAGATGTATAATAATGTTTCCCCTCCCCCTTGAATTGTTATCATGGGATAGCCTTAGTAGTCGGGGCTTTTGGGAGGGTCGGCTTGTTGCTATGGCAGAACCTGACTTCCAATCAAGATGTAAGAAAGTGATTTCCACCACTGGACAGTGAAGAAGAAGTCAATTGACAAGACTATGAAGAATAAAAGGCAGAGCATCCATTATGTAGATTAGCACACGATGGTTAAATCCTTTGCTCCCAGCCCTGTATTATTTTCTTTATTCAATCTTATATTTTGATAAGGTTTTGTTGGAAGCCAGGACATCTCTCTGGCTGTCCTGGATGGCTTGAACCCCTGCCCGGGGAACTCAGAGACCTTGGCACAGAGCCCAAGACCCCTGTGCCTTTGATCTTGACCCATGGAATAAATTACCACCTTTATATGAAAAATTACAACTCAAGAGAGTTTAAGCAGAATAGTAGTTAGCTTGTCACAGGGTGAAAAACAGATTTTTGAGGTTTTTAGAATGGGGGCTTAGGGTCCCAAGATGGAGGAATTTGGGCGTGCCCTGTCCTTCTTCTTTCTTTTTCTTAGCCTCCATGTTCTGGGTGATGCTGGCACTTTTGGATTGGTTTAACACAGAAACTCACTGTCTAACATAGGTGATAGGTATTAGGAAGTTATTGTAAATAATGTACACATAGTTTTTAGTATAAAAAGGCAACACCGCCGCTGAGGCGGTCAGTGCGCCTCAACCCAACCTGCCAGACAGACCTCAGCGGGTCGGAGAAATAATTTTATAGATAAGAATCAATAAACAACCTTGAGAACGGGAATAGAAGAGTTCTGACTCCTTCTTTGACTGCTGGGCTGGGAAAAGAGACTTTCTAATGCATCTCGTGATCACTCTGACCAGCAGAGATTCTGAGAAGGTTTTAATAAACCTTTTATATTTTTTGAAAGTAAGTATCATTTCTCACACTAGCCTTGTCTGCAAGTAGATTCACATGGTCGATTTGTAAAGACACATTCATCTTATTCCTTTACCTGCACACATTCTTGGTGGTGAGGTGGCTCCCACTGGCACTGCACCCCACACACAAGGCCTGCACACACACCTCCCCACCCTCGCACACACACGTACACATAACCCTGCACACCCTGGCACACATCCCTCCGCGCGCACACACACACACATGCACACATGCTGCCTCCTTGTCCCCATTGCCTTTCATTGTCTTCCCCCGCCTTACTTCCTTACCCATTTCTCCAGGTACAGCCTAGCCTTTCCTTCTCCTTTGAGTACTTGCACTTCCTTGCCTTGCCTTGCCCTTGAAGTCCCCTCTCTTTGCATTACCTCCCTCACCCCTCCCCCACCTGGAATTCAAGATGTCTTTTAAGAGACATCTCCTGGCCTTGCCCTGCCCTGTCTGCTCCTCCTATGATTCTCAAAACTCTCATGTACCCCCAGTGTTTCAGGAGCACCTGAGAGGAAGACCAGGGGAGGATGCATGCTGCTACACTCATGTGTCTGAGCAGCTTTGTTCTGGCACCAATCCTTGCATGGCTTGAATTTTAGACAGGCAATTCATATCTCACCTCAGAGCTCCGGTACTAGAAGGACAGTTAATTTGCATATGAAAGAAAGCAGGTAGCCCAAGAGTTTTAGGTGCAGATTACAGACGGGCCCATATAAGATCAAGGCTGGACAGAGCAGTCTGTCCTCACCGCTTTTGAGTACCAGCAATCCTTGAAGGCACCTCTCACCTGCCTTGCCCTGCCTTGGTGACCTAACAGTTTCCTTGTCTTGCCCTGCTAAGCCTCCCTAGCCTTGCATTCCCTTGCACGCCCATGACACTTGACCTGCCTACTGGCTTTCCTCCAGGGTCTTGCCTTGCCTAGCCCTTCCTGTTTCTGCCTGGCCTAACCATTACTGGACTTAGCTTCTTATGCCCTGCGTTGCCTCTGACTTCTGGGCCTTCCACTCCATTTGATTTCCCCTCATGCTACCAGCCTTGCCAACCTCTCCCTTGACTTGCCTACAGTTGCCTACACTTGCTTTGCATTGCCTTGCCTGCATGGAAGGCAAGGCAAAGAGCAGTAGGCAAGGCAAGGCAAAGAATGGAAACTATTTGTAGGGCCAGGCAAGGCAGACATAGGCAAGGCAAAAAAAACCAAGGGTACACTAGGAAAACTAGGCATGGTACTGAAGGCAAGGCCAGGCCAGGCCAGGTGACTCAGAGTGCCATTCCTTGGAAAGTAAAAGATATAGTGGCAATGTTAGTAGGGCAGCTGATCCTTATCAGCTGATAAGGTATAGTCCAGCAAGACATTTCTGTCCTGGCCCCTTCTGTGTAGGAACCATTTTTGGACATAGTCAATATCAGATGTGGTATGCAACTTTTGCTTGGTAAGTTCCAGAACAAGAACAGCAATGCTTTCTTATGGAAAGGGAAGTATGTGGCCCCAGTATTTCATGTGCAGACAAGAACCTGCATCGTTGTCTTGGTTTGGAAAGGCAGGTGTCTGCTAAGGAAGGCAGGAGCCTCCCCTGAAATAGAAAAATGTGAACTCTCCCTCTGAATTGCTATAAATTTTAAATTAAGGGACTCTTGGGCAAAAATATGGGAGCGCGAATAACAGTTCTAGGCAAGAAAAACAAAGCCAGGAAGTTATTTGTAGGGCTAGGCAAGGCAGGCATAGGCAAGGCAAACAAAACAAGGGTAGGCTAGGAAAAATAGGGACAGTATTGGGAGGCAAGGAAAGGCCAAGTGACTCAGTGTACTTCCTTGGGAAGTAAAGATATGGTGGCAATGTTGGTAGAGCAGCTGATAAGGTACCGTGGGGAAGTACAGTCCTGCAAGACATTTCTGTCCTGGCCCCTTCTGTGTAGGGGCCATTGTTGGACATAGTCAGTACCAGACGTGGTATGCAACTTTTGCTTGATAAGTTCCAGAGCAAGAATGGCAATGCTTTCTCATAAGAAGGAAAGGACGTAGCCCCAGTGTTGGAAGTGCAGATAAGAACCTGCATCATGCAGCCTCAAGGGTGGCAGCAACTTTCTGTCCTGGCATATTTGGTTTGGAAGCAGTGACTCAATTCTTACAACCACGGAGTCGGCATCTGATTGTCTTTGGAAGACAATCTCCCTCCTGAAAGAATCAATTTGGCATGTGTTTTCCACTTCTCAGAGGTAGCCTTCTTGAAATTCTGCCAGCACAATTCTTTTGCACAAGGCAAGCAGCTACGCTGAGTCTTGGTATGCAGCTGATCTAGTGCCCCAGGCAGGTAAAGTCTAGTACAAGTTTTCTGACACCTTTTTATGGGTTCAGTCCCTGGATGTTTCGTGTTTTGGAGGAGGGGATGCCATTTTTTTTTGAGATGGTCTTCTAGTTGCCCTCTTTTGCAAAGAAAGCATGTTTGGAGGGGCACTTTGGGTGGTCTCAGTGAATTTAAAGGCTTTTCCCAATAGGCAGTTCTCTGCTGTTGAACTGTCAATGGGAATGCAGAGGCCAAACTGTGAAGTTTTTGTCCCTTGTAGTTTTAGTGTGTGAGCAGTCTCTGGTGCCATTCCATTTGGATCCTGACTCTGTGAGACTGAAGGCTTACGATGCTACCTACAGCTGAGAAGGAAAGTGGTGATAGCAGGGTGTGTGTTTGTAGTTTGATGGGTGCGGTCGAAATTGTAAGCAGCAAAGAGCTTTCTCCACTGACACTTTTGCTAGCTTTGTATTTGGCAGATGTTTTCAAGTTTGTTACCAGACTCTGCGAGAATGAAAAAGTTTTTTAGGGCAGAGGAGATAGTGTTGATCTTTGAGTGTGGTGCAAAGAAGAGTATCCACTTGGAAGGGGAAGATCGGCAAAATCTTTTTGTCCTGGCACAGCTGATTTGCGATCAGGGACGTTTTCAACTTGGTTGTGTCCTAGGGGTGGTTTCAAGCTGAGCTCAGTGCTTGTCTGTGGTAATCACATATCCTCTGAACAGAGAGAGACACAGCTCTCCCAGGATTTTCCTGGGGAAGCCTGTGAGAAGCTGTGAGAAAGCTCAGAGAAAGAATTAAAACAAGTATTATCTCAATTTCTGCACCTGGCAGGCAATCTCTGTTCGTTAAAGACGTTTACAAGAAGGAGGTATCCCTTCTTGACCAATAGGTGAGAGAAGATTCCTAAAGGCCAATTGGATCTTAGGTCCACCATTGTTTCTATAAGAACTGCATTTCTAATAAAAAAGTGCTTTTTCACTCCTTCTGAAGATGGAGTCTCTGTATCACCTTTGTCTGTCCCCGATACCCTGTCAGTGATACGTGTCCTTCTTTTGTGAGTCGACACTGCCATCGTGTGGTTATTTTGATGAATGCTGACAGTGCCCAGGAGAAAGCCAAATGTTTTTCTTGCCCAGCTCCCCATTAGTGTTGGGAGCAGTGTGGGCAAGAGGACCGCTGTGGATCCTGCCTCTTGGGCGCTGACAAAATGTGATCCTGTATGTAGAGGGAGAGGAGAAGGAATAATTTCATTGTTGGCTGTGCAGTTTATAGACTGCAAAAGAAAAGGCAATTGCAGCATGGTCTTTTTAGAACCTTTTCCGGACCACCACCTGCTCAACATGTAACTTGTACCCACTGAGCTGCATCCAGCTCCCTGGAGAGATACAGTTGCCCTCAAGGTCTATGTACCATCTTGCACGCTAACTCTTGCAAATCCCAAACCTCTTCAAAACATCCAGCAGCTGCTCTCAAAGAAAAAGTCCTACAGCAAAAAGCTATTGCTGGCCATAATAGTCCCTTTGTAGCCTGTAACTAGATGAAACACAATGTGTCACCTGTGCTTTCTCAACTATATATATGGCATCAGAACATTCTCTCAAAGTGGCAGAGTCTATTGTTACAGCGAAGAATTTCCAGCTGTAGTTCTGACAGAGAGATGTGCCAGGACAGAAGGCATTTAACTAGTTACCCTCTTCCTTGTGAAATCTGGTATTTGCAATAATTTTCATTATTTGACGCATTCAGTGTCACTGTGTCCAAGCATCGAGAGACCACACAGAGGGAAGTGTCAAGACTGAAGATGTTCAAAAAATACCCCCTCCTCTTAATAGGACATAATGTGTTGCTGCTTTGTAGCTTCTTTCCCAGAGAGAAAGAAGATACACTGCCATCACTTTTTTCAGTCTTACATCTTTGATGCAAACATCAGCAGCTATTCTCATAGAAAAAGGCTCAAGAAGAAAAAACCAGTGTAGGGCTGCACCTTCCACATGCCCCAAACTCACCGGTGCACTCTGTCCTTCTCCACTGCATCTACCATTGTGTTCTCTGGATAGCAGAGCCCAAAGGTAAGCACAATTGTTTCCACGGAGGGGCTGGAAAAGGATAAAGTAGCAGCAGAAGTAGCCCTCATTGAACTTTAATCCTTACAACTGCCAACATCA
>NW_005054538.1:556846-569816 GCF_000277835.1 Geospiza fortis | reverse complement strand
CAGCCAGTACGCTGCGCCCACCAGCCCGCTGCTGTGAGGTTTCATTCTCTGCCTCTTGCAAGCTCTTTCACTTTTACTCTCTCAGAAGCAAGTAGGCATCTGGTTTCTTGCTATGAACACTGTGCTAGTAGCATAGCCCTCCAGCATGCTTCTTCTGCCATAAGATGCTTGGGGAACACACTTACCTTCTCAGTGCTATGTAGCCCCATATTCTTCATCTCTTGTTGTCTGAATCATACCAGAAAGCTTTTTGGCTACGTCTAGCACAGAGAAAATGTGCCAGGACAGCAACATTGCCAGAAGCATACTTGCGAATCAAATTGATACTTGTATTTGCATCACATTCAAGAGGCAGTCTTCTTTCCTATACAATGTGCAAACAGCTGTCAGACCGTGTCACTCTCTCCACGCTCCATCCCAGCTCTAAGTACCAGCATGCACATTACAGCCTCACAAGGGCAGAAAATCCTACAGTGGATGCATGCAGCATCCACGCAGAAAAGCTGCAAAGCCATTACCTGGCTTCACATCTGCGTAGACCACAGAAGGCAAAAAATGAAGCAGCAGAGCACTGGGTTTGTGTGTGCGGAGCACCAAACTGAAAAACTTCAGCAAAACCTCATCCACAATCGGAGTAAGCAGAGAATATGTTTGCTGTTTGGAAAAGTAACGTGCTGCTCTTAGAATTCAACTCAAAATGTGAAGACAAGCATTTTCCACCGACAACTGGAATAAGAATTGGTAGAAGCACAAGAAAGTCAAGAAAGTTGTCCATGAATCTCCTCCAAACAAATGCTAATGTGAATTTGGCAGGCAGGTGGCTGGCTGCCATGCTCCTCTAGCAATCTGAACGCTGAACACCCAAGCCAGGTGCTTCGCAGCTTCATTCTTCGCCTCTTGTAATCTGCTGAGATTTCATTCTCCTGGAGGCACTTTGTCATCTACTTCTTGCGCTGAACACTGTGTCAGCTGCAAAGCGCTCCAGAGCACAGCTTCTACTGAAAAACTCCTAGACCATGCACGAACATTCTCAGTGCTGAATATCCCCACAATCTGCCTCTCTTGGCATCGAAATCTAGGCAGAAAGCATTTTGACTACTTCTCGCCCAGAGAAAATGTACCACGACAACACACTTGCACAGACCTTTCCCCTCGAACTTGTGACTTGTATTTGCACCATATTCAAGCAGCAGTCCTCTTTCCTATACAATCTGCAAAGTGTTGTAAGATTGTCATGCTCTCTGCCCTGGCCTTCTCAGTTCAAAATAGGAGAGCACACATTACAGCCCCGCAAGGACAAAACATCCTGAGAGATGTCACAGTGCAGGCGTGCAGTACTAGATGCTGAAATGCAGCAAAGCTGAATGCCTTTGCTGAGATTCAGTCCTCTGCAGATCACAGAAGGCGAAGAATGAAATGCCAGAGCAGAGGGCTTGTGTGAACAGTGTACTGAATTGCAGAAGTCCAGCAACAGCACATTCACAATCTGAGTCAGCTGAGAATACGCTTGCATCTGTGGGACGTTATCCCAAAACGTGGAGACAATCACATTCTTACACCTTCAGAGCTGCAGACTTCTGTGGAACAAGTTGTAATGTAATATATATAATCAGAAAATAAATCAAGCCTTCTGAAACATGGAGTCAGATCCTCGTCTCTTCCGTCATCCAAGAACCCCTGTGAACACCGTCACAGAAGGTCTGCAATTCTGTACACTGTGCAGACCAGCCCAGTGCTCTGCTGCTTCATTTTTCACCTTTTGTCATCTGCACAGTATGGAAGTCAGGCAATGGCTTTGCCACTCTTCCATGTGGCTGATGCATGCAAGCATGGTTACATCTTTTGGTTTTTTTGTCCTTGCAAGGCTGTAATGTGCACACTGGTACTTCAAGCTGAGAAGGACCATGTAGAGAGCACCATGATCTGACAACTGTTTGCATGTTGTACAGGAAAGAGGATTGCCTCTTGAATGTGGTGCAAATATCAGTATTGACAAGATTCAGGGGCACGCTCCACACAAACTTTTTGTCCTGGTGCATTTTCTCTGAGCAAGATGCAGACAAAAAAACTTTTCCGTATGATTCAGATGAGAAGAGGTGCAGAATATGGGACTATGTAATGCTGCAAAGGTAAGTGCATTTCCCCAAGCATCTTTCGGCAGAAGCAGTCTGCTGGGGCACTTCACTACCAGCACAGTGTTCATAGCAAGTAGCAGATGCCTATTCACCTCCAGGAGAGTAAAAGTGTGACAGCTTACAAGAGGGGAAGAACAAAGCCGCACAGCAGCAGGCTGGTGGGCGCAGTGTATGGCTGTAAAATAAGCATGGCTGCCACTGACCTGCCAAACAAATTCACTCTCTAGTCATAAGGATTAAAGCTCATTGAGAGCTATTTCTGCTGCTACTTTATCCTTTTTCAGCCCCTCCGTGGAAACAATTCTGCCTACCTTTGGGCTCTGTGATCCAGAGAACACCATGGTAGATGAAGCAGAGAGGGGAAGGACAGAGTGCATCGGTGAGTTTGATGTGTCTTACATGGGGCATGCAGAAGGTGCAGCCCTGCACTGACTTTTACTTCTAGAGCATTTTTCTATGAGAATAGCTGCTGGATGTTTGCAATGAAGATGCGAGAGTGAAAAAAGTGATGGCAGGTCTACCTGCACAATTTAAAAGCTGTTACGAAGAGAAGGTACTTTAAGAACATCTTCTGTCTTGACACTTCCCTCTGTGTGATCTCTAGCTGCTTGGACACAGTGACACTGAACATATATGAAAATATTTGCACCGCGAATGTCAGGTTGCACAGGGAAGAGGGTAGGCTGGCAAATGCCTTCTGTCCTGGCACATCTCACTGTCAGAAGTGCAGCTGGATATTCTTCGCTGCAACAATAGACTCTGCCACTTTGAGAGAATGTGCTGATGCAATATATACATAGTTTAGAAGGAACATGCGAATCACTAGTGGGTTTTGTTAATTTACAGACTGCAAAGGGACTATTATGGCCAGCACTGCCATTTGTTGTAGAACTTTTTTTTTTGTGAGCAGCTGCTGGATGTTTTGAAGGGGTTTGGGATCTGCAAGAGTTAGCATGCAAGATGATACACAGAGCTTGAAGGAAAGTGAATATCTCCAGGGAGCTGGATGCAGTTCAGTGAGTGCAAGTTACATGTTGAGCAGTTGATCAAGGTTCTAAAAGGAAGAGCCATGCTGCAATTGCATTTTCTTTTGCAGTCTATAAACTGCACAGCCACAAATGAAATTATTCCTCTTCCTTCTGTGCTACATGCAGGATCACATTATGTCAGTGCCCAAGAGCCAGGATCCACAGCAGAGCTCTTGCCCACACTGCTCCCACATGATTGGGGCTGGGCAAGAAAAGCATTTGGCCTTCTCCTGGGCATTTTTGTGAGCAGCTGCTGGATGTTTTGAAGGGGTTTGGGATCTGCAAGAGTTAGCATGCAAGATGATACACAGAGCTTGAAGGAAAGTGAATATCTCCAGGGAGCTGGATGCAGTTCAGTGAGTGCAAGTTACATGTTGAGCAGTTGATCAAGGTTCTAAAAGGAAGAGCCATGCTGCAATTGCATTTTCTTTTGCAGTCTATAAACTGCACAGCCACAAATGAAATTATTCCTCTTCCTTCTGTGCTACATGCAGGATCACATTATGTCAGTGCCCAAGAGCCAGGATCCACAGCAGAGCTCTTGCCCACACTGCTCCCACATGATTGGGGCTGGGCAAGAAAAGCATTTGGCCTTCTCCTGGGCACTGCCAGCGCTCATCAAAATAACCACACGATGGCAATGTCGACTCACAAAAGAAGGACACACACCGAATCCAGCTTGAAACCAATCCCAGGACACAGCCAAGTCAAAACATTCCTGATCACAAATCAACTGTGCCAGGACCAAAAGATTTCACTGATTTTCCCCTTCCAAGTGGATACTCTTCTTTGCACCACACTCAAAGATCAACACTATCTCCTCTGCCCTAAAAAACTTTTTCATTCTCGCAGAGTCTGGTAACAAACTTGAAAACATCTGCCAAATACAAAGCTAGCAAAAGTGTCAGTGGAGAAAGCTCTTTGCTGCTTACAATTTCGACCGCACCCATCAAACTACAAACACACACCCTGCTATCGCCACTTTCCTTCTCAGCTGTAGGTAGCATCGTAAGCCTTCAGTCTCACAGAGTCAGGATCCAAATGGAATGGCACCAGAGACTGCTCACACACTAAAACTACAAGGGACAAAAACTTCACAGTTTGGCCTCTGCATTCCCATTGACAGTTCAACAGCAGAGAACTGCCTATTGGGAAAAGCCTTTAAATTCACTGAGACCACCCAAAGTGCCCCTCCAAACATGCTTTCTTTGCAAAAGAGGGCAACTAGAAGACCATCTCAAAAAAAAATGGCATCCCCTCCTCCAAAACACGAAACATCCAGGGACTGAACCCATAAAAAGGTGTCAGAAAACTTGTACTAGACTTTACCTGCCTGGGGCACTAGATCAGCTGCATACCAAGACTCAGCGTAGCTGCTTGCCTTGTGCAAAAGAATTGTGCTGGCAGAATTTCAAGAAGGCTACCTCTGAGAAGTGGAAAACACATGCCAAATTGATTCTTTCAGGAGGGAGATTGTCTTCCAAAGACAATCAGATGCCGACTCCGTGGTTGTAAGAATTGAGTCACTGCTTCCAAACCAAATATGCCAGGACAGAAAGTTGCTGCCACCCTTGCTGCACAATTGTCCTGGATTGCCAAGCAAAATGTATTTTATTTGCCATCTGTATGGCAGTTGTCTTCTGTTCAGTGGGCAGTTTTCCTTTCCTCTTCCCCAGCCACTCCTCTCTCTGGGGAGACGTGCTGATAACAGGCTATTGAATGTCACTGCATGACTGATAAGAACTATAGCATCCCATTGTGAGTGCTCTGCCCAGAGGGAAGAGCCAAGGATTCCCACCCAGATATAGTCTTGAGATTCTGGAACACCAGCACAACCCTACCAACATTGCCACCATATCTTTACTTCCCAAGGAAGTACACTGAGTCACTTGGCCTTTCCTTGCCTCCCAATACTGTCCCTATTTTTCCTAGCCTACCCTTGTTTTGTTTGCCTTGCCTATGCCACTGGATCTTCAGAGGCAGACTACATCTTCCTACAGGACCACTGCTCCAACAGAACTACACCTGACACTCCAGGAGCATTGCCTATCATTCTATGCCTTGCCCGTAAGGCAATGCAAAGCAAGTGTAGGCAATTGTAGGCAAGTCAAGGGAGAGGTTGGCAATTTTGGAGCCATGAGGGGAAAGCAAATGGAGTGATAGGTGAGAGAAGGCCCAGAAGTTAAAGGCAAAGCAAGGCATAAGAAGATAAGTCCAGTAATGGTCAGGCCAGGCAGAAACAGGAAGGGCTAGGCAAGGCAAGGTCCTGGAGGAAAGCCAGTTGATAGGTCAAGGGTGGAGCATACACATGCAAGGGAATTCAAAGCAATGGAGGATCAGCAGGTCAAGGCAAGGAAACTGTTGGGTTGCCAAAGCAAGGCAAGTGACAGGTACATTCAAAAATTGCTGGTGCACAAAAGTGGCCACAACAGACTGCTCTGTCCAGCATTGATCTCGCATGGGCCATCTCTAATTTGCACCTAAAACACTTGGGCGTCGCAGGTGAGACTGAAACAACTGAACAACACTCTGTGTCCATGCAGCAGTAGCCAAATTTTATTAAGAGCTGTTCTCTTTAAACAGCTTTGAAAGTCTGCGTGGTTAATTCTGATTGGTTAAAATTATTACCACCCAGCTAACTGGCCAATGTCTGCCTGTGTCCCTAATGGCCTAGATCTGCTCCCCAGCAGCCCAAACAGGTCAAATTATATAATTGAGGTAGGTTTATAATTAGTTGCATTTCAGTTATAAAAATATAATTAGGATTAATTATAACTGTAAGGCCTCCAGGCCAGCTGTTAGCCACTACAGTTCCTCCTTTTTGTTTTTAAATACAAAAGCAGCGTCTGTTATCCTCTGCAGGGCCGTGGTATGAAGATGAACACAGCACAATGTTTCGAACAATCATGATGACATAGCCCAGAAACTACCAGGAACAGCTTTGCAGGGTGATATGCTGCAAACTATTCACAACTACAACAAACACCTAACTCATTCACTAACTGTTAAACCTTACTAACTATTATGGGTTATACTGTTTTGTTTCTACTGAAAGGTGCAAATCCATGTGCTTAGTCCTGTTCCCAAAGTGTCTTTCTTCTTGAAAAAAAGTTACAAGTAGGAGTAGACTGCTATTCCACAGGTCCCATATCTTCATGCAGTGCTGCGAAGTGTTGTTCTGATTACTGCTCCATGACATCTGCTGTGGGGCTGTCAGGGAGATCAGTTGTTGGATGTGATCCTGAGCAGCTGTAGAGCAGGACGCATACACTGAACAGGCACCCATCAGATGCCAAGGTCCATGGAAATACAGGCGTACCTGCGCCCCCAAGTAACAAGGTCCCAGGGACCTTCCCATTTATTGGTAAGGAGGTCCTTTGCCAATATCTTAGGCTTGGGTGACTGAATGTCACCATGTAAAACCAGAAAATTATTTTAAATGACAGGGTTCTGAAAATTTGCAGGTACTGTTAAATGGTTTAAAGTGTATACTGCCTTGGTTACCCTACTCTGCAGGGCTTCACTAAAGCCGGCCAAGGCCAGCAAGGTGCTGATCCAACATTGCTCCCTCCACACTTTTCTTCTTGGCACCAGCCTCATCCCCATGGGGCATGCTTGCTACTGCTGTACCAGCCTGCTGTTCCACGATTCCTGCTATGGTCCATTTCACAACCCAGATGTGCACTGAGACCTTCTGCTTCCTGTGAATTTGTAAATGAAATCCCTTTTCTATCTCTCCCCCTCACGGCGCTGCCAGTGACCAGTGGAGTGGGGGTGAGCTTGTGCCACAGCGCCCCCTGCAGCCACAAGGGAATCATCACACCTGCCCTATCTGGCTCGGAGCCAACAGCGCCACTTCGGGCTGTGGCCATAACTACACAGAGGAGGAAAGGCTTGGGTGGCTGAGAGAAACCTCTTAATGGGTTTGTAGGTCTTTTGTTTGTTGCTGACGTTATTTGTTTGCCTTGTTTTATATATGTATGTATATATATATATACACATATATGTATGTATTCTAATAAAGAACTGTTATTCCTTTTCTCATTCCTTTGATTGAAAGCCCCATAATTTCAAAGTTATAATGATTTGGAGGGTAGAGGGTTATATTTTCCATTCCAAGGAAGGTTCCCTCCTTCCTTGGCAGACACCTATTTTTCAACCCAAGTCAATGAGTAATCTATGTTGTGAATTTGACAGGAAAAGAGAGAATACTCTAGTCAGTTCTCTGTGATAAACCATGTTTCTGCAGTCTGGGAGGTTGGGAGTAGTGAGGAATCTACTCAAAACCTTGAACTGCACTCATTTTGATAGTAGTCTTTTCCCTCAGTTAATGAAACAGCTTCAAATTTTACCAGGTCCTCCTTCTGCTTTGCCTTGAGAGTCAGTATCACTTCCATCTTATTTCCACTGAGCTTCAGCCAACAGTCTTTAATGCAGACTTGTACCACTGCATTTGGAAGTTGTGTGATGGTTGTATCTGCGTCTGATGAAAATGAGAGGTAGAGCTGAATGTCATCATCGTACATTGCAGATCACATCACAACTGCTTCCAGTAGCATCTGCACAGAGATAATGAATAGAAAATAAGCAATCACAGGAAGCCTCATAGGTCCCTCTGCAATTGAAACCACCTCAAAAAAGGGAGGATCGCTTCCAGCAGCATTTACTCTTTTGACAAAAATGAGTGAAAGATCCTTTCATGGTTTAGGAATAATATTCCCGAATTTCATGTTCCCACTGAAACATCCCAGACCACATGTTGCTCACTCATTTACCCCCAGACCTCTTGCAGCTGGATGGAGAGGAGAATTGGAGGCACAGAAAGGTAAAGATTGTGGGTTGAGATAAAGAACAATTTACTAGAAACAGCAATGAAATAAGAAAACCACCAGTAATAACAGCAATACTACTAATGGTAGAGTGTCCTGGGTTACAACATGGGGTGTACCACCACCTACAACACTTTCTAATGAATTGTTAAGATAGGTGGAGCAGTGTCTCTTTATCTTTACCATGACTCAACTGTGTTAACTCTCTCTGGGGAAGCAGCAGCACCACTCGCCTTGAGGGGAGGGGGTCATCACTGCTAATGGACCATCAAGGACTCCCCAGAATGACTCATGGAATTACATCATCCATTGTGAAATTCCCTGCCCTGTGGGAGGTTTCAGACATTCCTGCCTGTGTATAATCTGGGGCTTGAGACACCGCAACCACCACTAGACACCCAGAGGACAAGAATTCTCCACCACCACCACTGGACCACCAGAGAAGGACTAGGCCTTTCCACAGGACAACCATTTTTGACAACCATCACTTCAACGGAACAGCAACCACCATTCAGTTGGACTGCTACCACCACCCTGACCAACAGGGTGACTGACTTTTTGGTTTAAGCCAGTGTTTCTGTACTATTGTCTTCATTGTGACTTTCCTAGTAAATTGTAGCTCCATCTTGAAATCTCTCACAAGGCATTTGTGTGGAGTTAATTCTCCCCCTGGTTTACCTTCAAACCAGCACACAGAATGTACAAAATGGGCAAAAGATTCACATGCAACTGCTCACCATGCAGAACTGTGGATCTTGCCATCATCCAACTGTACACCCTGCACACCCTAACAACACTGGAAAAACCCTAGCCCTCTCCATGCCCTCTGCACATGTCTTGAGGTGGTATCCAAACAAGTCCAAGGTCCTGGCTGTGTCCCTCCTGGCTGCTGAAAAAATTAACCCTATCCTAGCCAGAATCAGAACAAATCTGTATATTTCTGCTAGATCCTGCTACTTGTGGCTAGCACTGCCCAAAGCAATTGAAAAGCTAGAACAGATACTGATTTTTGGGTATTACTTTCTAGAGATCAAAAATCAGCTACAATAGCTCTATTTCAATGGTAATAGCCATTAAACTCTGTTCAGAGAGTCTAAGATTGTCCAGGTTAGTAAGGTTGCCTCTCTCTTACCAGTGATATTTTCCCAAGAAAAAATGCTATTTTAACAAGTAGTTGAAGACAACAACAAGTATGTAGAAGACATACAGAAGAGGAATTATGTAGAGGTCTCCAGAGCATAAAAATACATTCAGGATAACAAGGTCCTCTTCTCAGAGGTGTCACCAACAGTGAGGTGAATCAATTCTCTCAAAGCAATGTGGTGCCATCAGAAAAAGTATGTATGTTCTCAAAAAGCTGTCTCAAAACTTGAGCTGGATGTGGGAATTGGGGTTTGAATTTTCAAAAGTTTCAAAAGATCGGATGTCAACTGGAACAGTTAGCAACATAGAGGTCTGTGACTGCAAATCTCTGATACTCCTGTGCTATTGAGGGTATGGGAACAAAAGGCAGAGATGGAAATAATAGAAAAGGCCTTTCAAGGAATCAGTGCAACTTCAAAACAGCTAGATTTCATTTCAGAAGTTTTCTTGTGTTAAAGGCCATTACTTGATCTAAACCAATCTCTCCTTTTTTTAAATATTTGGTTGTCCTCCTGGATACCTAAGATATTTTATGATCCCCCCCCCCTTATGATTTAAACAGCAGCAGGTTCTATAAGCTTCACTGGGCCATCTGCCTTAAGTATGCACTGTGCGCATATCCTTTTCCACTAGGATGAATCAGCCTGCTGAAGTAGAACTTAAAATATTACACATGTATGCAACAAAATGACATAAATGTGCAATGACTTTAAGGAATGTTCTCATTAAAAATTGTACACCCTCCTAAAGGCCTTGGGATGCAGCTAGACTCAAGGACTGCAGGCAGGGTATCCTCGCACCACTGCTGGGTGGCATACCCTTACAGAAACTATTTCAAAAAGCTAGTAATCTTCCTTTCTTTGCTGCCCATCTAGTTTCTATACTGGTGAAGATGACATCACTACGTCCTAAGTTTCCATTTTATATCCATTGCTAGACTTAGGCATATAGAAGTGTGTGAGATACATCAAGGAGGTACATAGTAAACTGAAGCAGACAAGGTATTACCAAGACCTGCAAAAGTAAATTGTTTTTCCAGCAGGACTTCTCTGGGGCAAACAGGCAACTCAAGATGTTCTTGGAGTGGAAAAAAAAACAGGAAAGTTTGAAGACTCTTCATTTCACAACTTTGCTCTTTTCTCTCTGCTTCTTTCTGGGACCACAGGACTTCCCCTCCAGACTTATTCAGTACATACAATGTATTAAAATGCAGCAACTTCCTCTTAATCCCATTTACAGATCCCTTACGTAAGAAACAGGAAAGAACAAGAAGGCCTTTACATGGTTCATGTGTATAAGAGGGGGAAAATACAGAATACAGGCTGTGGCATCATAAAACAAGTAGAGGCAACACAAAGCAGCTAAAGAAGGTGCATGCCTCCCTTGTGCCAGGTCACCTGCAGGAGATAAAAGAGCTGCAAAGAGGGATATATGTATTATGAATCTATTATTCATCATGTTTTATGAAGAGAGAATTTATATTTGGAGACTGTTTTTATTAACTGATGACAAAATTCAACATAAATATCAGGTGGTATCAACACAATAATGGTTGTAAAACATTTTTAAGTTAAGGCTCCCAAATTTAACTGCAAATTTAGCAAAGTCTTCCTGTTGTCTGTCTCTTTGCCTTTCCCTTTTCTTTAATATATACTTAACACTAAAAATCACTGTGTTATACATGAAGACAAACAGTGTTATGTTGGCACTAGAGCAAATATGAAACAGCTGTTCACTTCTTAATATTGAAACCAGAGAAAAGCACATGGAAAATCCTGTACTCTTTAAAGCATAGGAAATATACATACTATTTCTTCTTGTACTTTTGAAGATATTGTTCCTTCAACTACAGCCAGAATTTACAATGGATTATGGATAATAAATAGAATTCACATTCTTGGTACTCAGTCAATTAAAAGAAATATCAATTGGATTCTTTGAGTATTGCAATGGTGCCAAACCATCAGAGGAGTTGGCAAGTAAGAAGAGTGAAGGTGTGATAATTGAAAAAATTGCTGCTTGGTAAGTCACAGGAGCTAATGTGCTAGCTCAGCATTTGGGGAAGCTGGGACATTCCCAGCTGGTGCAAAAACCATATGTGATCCCCAGCCCCATTAGCTGGGACAAGATATATCACAAGATACCATGTCACAGTGAGCCAAATGGATTCGGTTACTTGCCTGATTGATTACCTCTTGGGCTACCAAGGGCTCTTCCAGCAAGCTAATGAGTTTCTGTTGGCACTGGAGTGCCTGGGAGCAATGTGTCCCCTTGGGTCAGCACTGTACAGGAATTGCTGCCTTTCTGGTGCATGGCCACCCAGTGGATTGAGAGGCAAGTAAGCAAGGAACAAGAGGATGCAAATGACTGCCATACACACACAAATAACACAGACTTTCCATCCCTCCCTGATAGGAGCTGCTGTTAATGAATTTTCAGGCACACACTGAGCTAATGGGGTGAGCAACACTGAAACATGTTTTAGCTGTACTCAGTACTTTACAAAGGGTAATTGAAAAAAGGAAGGAGCAGCAGGGGTGGAAGGTGGAGAAAAAGGAGAGAGAGGGTGTAGAAGGGGAGAACAGCTCTATTTTTCAAGTGCTGAATGCAAAACCTTTGCAACAGTTGAGTTTACATGCAAGCCTGCACCTCTTCAGGGCAAAGATACAGGGACTGGAGTCAAGTATTTCTTCCCTGCATAGAGCATCTAGCCCCATATCCTGCTCAGACAGCTTTCTTAACTGTGAGCTTTAGCATATAAACAGCCGATAAGTAAGAACAGTAACTGTAGCTCCTGCTGAGAGCTAACTCTGCCCGTCATGCATTTGCTGGGTCCTAATACAGGACAGCAAATAAAGCTTCATTACAGAACACTGGAGTTAGCTGCCAGAGCCTACAGATTTGAATAAACAACAAATAAGCAACATCTGCTGCAGCATATGTGTATGGTAAAAAAAAGTCACAAAATAAAAGAATTTGTAAATGCCAAAAGCAACACTAAACTGCCTGTGCTACTGTAGAGTGAATTTTTAATTGCACATGCATACTGGCAGGCTGTGGGTATTAGTCTCACATATGCGTGGTTGCTGCCAACCTGGGAGTATAGATGAATTTAATTAAATAAGGATTATCCCTTCTCCCCAGTACAATTACTTATTTATAACAATGATAAAATTGCCTAATAAAAAAAAAATTGTCATATTTTTAAAAACCGAGCTAGTAAACACTCTGCTTTTCCTGTCATTCAGGGGTGTTTGAATGTTTGAGTGTCTTTTAAAATTAAGTCTAGGTATTCTGCCAAAAAAGAGGGGGGGAAAAGCCTTGTCATAAAGTCTACTGCAGTTAAACAGCCAGACTCTACATTATTGAGAAATATAAAGAAGACACACTGCAGTCAGGGAATTGGCTTTCATGGAGAATGTAGAAAATTAAGCAATTGGACTAAAATTAAGGCCAGGCTACAAAGCCAAGGAATAATACCACTGAGACAAGTACTTCTAAGAGTCTTCTCTACTATGCTTCATCTAGGCAAAGCAGTCCGTTCCTGTCTATCTCTATTTCTTCTCATGTTGGTTACTTCACACTTTCACTCAAGGAAACTCATTTCAGCAGGGTCATGCCGGGCTCTCAAATCATCATTACTCACACCTGTTCCAAAAGACCCCACAGGAAAATAAGAGTGGACCCTTATGGTATCAGGCACTCCATGAGACTTGAAAAACAGGCAGCCTGTGCCCTAGGGGAATTGGAGGCCAAATATAAATTCAGGCATGTGCTTGCAGGAGCTGAGATTTTCTTTGTGTAGGGTCCTTATGGACTCTATTTCCCACTTGCT
>NW_005054538.1:551490-556827 GCF_000277835.1 Geospiza fortis | reverse complement strand
ATGGGAACTTTCTTAAAAGCTAGGTATTATGCACTAACAATATTACGTTCACCACTGAAAATTTTTAGACTATTTCTATGATGCACAGCAAGCTGAAATCACAGAAAGACTTCTTTGAATATGGAGGGATATGTTATTTAATAGCAGTGAGAAAAAGACAAAGAATATGAAAAAAGCAGTTTTAAAAATCTGGAAATCACTATTTCAAATTTAGGCAAAACATCAGAGACTCTGAAACAACAGAGAAAAGAGTGAAAAATTATGGTGTTTAAAAGAAATCTAAATAGTGGTTCTACAAAGGCATAAATCTTACATAAGTTCCGTTTGCTTTTATAATTTTGGTTGATCACAGAACTGGATGGCAGTCTTACCTGAACTGAAAATCAATAATTGCAGTCTGTGTTTTCTATAATGAAATTACTACTAAACATGTGCTTATTCATATGTCTTGAAAGAGTATTCAGGACATACTGTTCTTTTTTGCCCCTTATCTTGTGATTACTATACCTATACTACCTGTTAAATCCTTTAATTCAATAGCACAGTCATTTTTTAGAGATGGACAAAAAATGCAAAGAAGCATTTGTGTGTGTATTGTTACATTTTGAAATTTTTTTACCAGTTGGGCTATGTCCACGTTCTTGTTTTTTAGTTTATCACCAAAGGTTTATCTAAATGGTGTTTTTCATTTCACCAGTCCTGGGGAATTGCTATCATTTCTGCAGATACTTCTATGAGCAAGACTACTGGTATGGGTTCACATCTTTATTCATGAACATCACAACATTCATCAGAAAACAAAACTGTTTTATCAAAATCCGTTTAACAAAATCATTATATGTGTGATATATATGTATATGTATCCAAGTGCGTATATATATATTCTAGTAAAGAACAACTTTTCTCATATCCTTGCCTGAAAGCCCCATAATTTCAAAGTTATAGTAATTTGGAGGGAGGAGATAATTGTTTCCATTCTGAGAAGGTTCCCACCTTCCTTGGGAGACACCTGTCTTTTAAACTAGGACAGATACCTGCGTAGGAATTTGTGTTGCTATATTATTTGTGCAGAGTCCACAAAAGTAATATATTTTGTCCCTTGCTAGTTACTAGCTTTTTCATTAAATTTATATCCCATTTAAAAAAAACCCCTAAGATCTACCAGTCTTTCTCTAAACACTGAATAGGAAGGGTCTCTAGAAAGTAATGACTTTCCTGCTTTGGAGACTGAACAGCCATTTCCCCAATACCACCATCCCTGAAAGCAAACGCTTCTCAGGATCTGAACCCAGATTACCCCAAATGATAGTGTAACATCTGGTCCAACAGCACTGCCTTTGATCCTTTCATGGGCTCCTCAAATAACTTATTTTTCTAACACATGATTCACTGCTATGTCAGCTCATCTGATGATAGTCTATGTAATATAGTAGACACAGATCATGGGGTAGAGGCCATGTTGCCACCAGAGAGTTCTGGTTGAATGGTCCTGTTTAAGTTGAATACAGAATAGCTGTAGTCCTCAGTCTCCTATACTTATAAGGATCTGAGAGTTGGTGTATAAAGCATCATCTGAGTCTGACAAATTCACCAAGCAAAAGCACAGCTTTAATGCTGCTTGGAAGATGTGAGAAACAACGCTCACATTTAAAATTTCAAAGGCTTATTAAACCTTAACAAAAATACAACAAAGGACTGAATAAGGAAAAATTACAGCACTGGGCGTCTCCCTGACCAGCAGCCACATGCTCATTTAGAAAAAGGATGCTCTGCCTCTTATACCCTTAGCCCCCCCCAAAGTTGTTTCCATCATCTCTTTCTCTGCTGTCCATTGGTGGAGATTACTTTCTTACATCTTGATTGGAGGCTAGGTGCTGTTATGCTGCACCTCCTGGTAACAAGCTGGCCCTCCCCAAATGCCCTGACTACCAAGGCTATTACAAGGGGGAGGGGAAAGAGGACTATGGGAGGACATATTACAATAGCATCACTATACATCTACAAAACTTCTCTTAATGTACACATAATATCTATCTCTTAACTGTGAGAGCCAACCATCACATTACTCATTTATATTTTCCTTTTCCCATAAGTCATTTGTCTTGAACAATTAACTCTCATTTTTGATTACGATAATATACTCCTACTTCTCAAAATAAAAAAAGAAAAAAGAAAAAATTTAATGAGTTATATTAGCATCTGTTGATGTGAGCAAGGACAGTGGGAGCAGAAGAAAAAAAAATTAGGTTTTCCTTTTCCTAGCTATACTTATTTGGAATGGACAAAATGGGACCACAGAGGTCTGGTATGGCTTTTTTACCCCCATCTACTGTGTGTATGGGGTTGCTACCCATAGCAGGTCTATCTTAGTGGCAAGTACAGAGGACAACTTGGTCTTGTCCTATAGGCCCTCTTGTATTAAAAGACATTTGAGGAATGATAGAGGCCTGGTATAGCTTTCTTGCCCCCACCTTACCATGCCTACGTGGTTGCTGCCTGCAGCAGGGCTATAATCTTCTCAGTGGTGAACATAAGGGCCAACCTGGTCTTGCCCTCTATATCTTGTCTTACTCTACTTGGTTTCTAAGGAAACTGCCCCAATATCTCTTATGGTTCCTTGTGTACTTCCCCTCAACAGATGCTTGTAATTCCCATTTATTAAAACAGGACAATTACATTAATGATGCAGTTAAAACTCCCTGCCCAAAGTGTTAGTTAAAACAGTCTTCGAGCTAGTTGGTGGAAGCTTGACTCTACTTTTCAGATGTCTTTGAGCTTCTTTGGTTATCTCTCATCTGGATGAGGTCTGGATGTTATAGTCTATCCTTTGGGTTCTTTAACCAGGCCTTTAATTTTGTTGACATGAGTCCACCCTCACTCTGCGGTTTGCACAGCTGATTCAGTGGTTAGCAGTACCTGAAAAGGACCTCCCCACTGAGGGGTTAAACTGAAGGCAATGCGCATAGCATTGCCTTATATGTTCCATTATTTGAAAGTGTAATTGAGTCTTAAAGTAGCTACCCACCACTGCTGACACAAGAGAACTGCATGGCCTTGGAAGCATTACAATCACAGAGAGGTTTAGCATTTGGCCTAGCATCCAGTTTTGATGGCAGCAGTTTCCAGGGAATGTGGGTTTAAAACAGCGGTGGATCACAGCAATTGCAGATAGGGATTCAATGTTCTCAGAGATTTAATGGAAACTCAAAGACTATTAAATTTGATGAAAATCACTGTACGCAACTTTACATAAACCTTTTGGCAAACTTATACATAGAGGCAAATTCCTCTCCCGACAAAAACAGAGTGTACACAGAGAGCCAGGGGCCACTCCAGCCAGCAGAGCTGGGTAGCAGCACACAGAGAAACACACATATACACACATCTGTATTCCCAGGTTAGACAGAAGCTGGATGCACAAACCGTGCATCCAGATCCATGTCCCTTGGTGTGCCCAGCCAGTGTGTGCACACAAGGACATGTGCAGAGCTAGTGCACATACACACGGGTACATGTTCACCTGCACAGAGCTCCTGTGCACCACAGTACTTGCTAGCAGCACACACTTGTGTACACCCAATCTGCCACACCAACACACATGTGCTACACAGACACTCACCTATGTACAGTCTCTACCAATGCACATGGGCTCACAAGCATGAGACCTGCTTGCACGTAGAGCCTGTGGACACCAAAGTATGCAGTGTCATACATGTTAATATATGCATGTCCCACACAGAGCCATGCTCCCCCCTGCAGAACTTGTGCAAATTCACAAGCACAGAGCTGTGCGCAGACCCACTCACACCTGAGAGTATGCAATTTAATACATGTGTAAACAGCAGTGCACACATTACATGTACACATCAGCACATCCATGTGAACAGTGCTGTGCACACCAGCACATATGTACCCAGCGCAAAGCAGGACACGTGCACTCACATCTGGGCGCACAAGAAAACACATGTGCGCACAGAGCTGTGCACACTGGTACACAGGTGCACAGAAACTTCCCAGAGCTCTCCTGGCCCCGATGTCCCCATGGATCTCTCCTCATGGGATCATGACATGGTGGGGATGGGAATGGGGACAGGAGAGGGGAGTATGGGTGGAACATTGTGGCACAGTTTAAAGAGCATCTTCTGTGCCTTTGGGGTAGGAACAGACAGGCATGTCCTAAAGGGAAGGTGAAAGAGAGACCACACTGGATTCTTGCTTCCTGCTTCTCACTCTACAAGGGCAAAACTGAGCACTTTTTGCTATCTTGTCTTCCCCAGGAGCCTAACCAGCATGAAAGAGAGGATTAGAAGGATTTCTTGAGGATCACTGCCAGTGCATCTAACACATGGCATTTTTCACCTCTTACATTATCATGGGATACTGGGGTAGGAACTAACAACAGCCTCACCCTACTGCTCTAGAAGCCTGTGTTTTGTCAAGGGGCGCTTTTTACTTCATCACTTTTTACTGCCTTCACTGAGGGCAGGTACTTGTGGCCTCTATTACTGTGGAGGGAAGCTCAGAGTCCCCTGGGGATACAAGAAGGAAAGCTCCAGACCTATCTGCAGGGGTGACAGTGACTCTGAAACAACGTTTTTTATCAAGATTTTATCTCGGACTGAAAGAGGAAAAGGTATCTGTGTTGTGCATGAAAAAGTATCTAAGCTTTTGACACTTAAGCTCTTCTCTTAACTTGAAAGGAGAAGTAGCACCTGTGAGTATTAAATTTGAGTGCAAAACAACTGTTTTGTGTTACACTTGATTGAAAATTAGTATTCACAAAGAAAGATACAAGAAGGCAGAAGGTGGTAAAAGGGAGGAGGTAAACAGAGCACACACTAAGGTGGTGTTTTTCTCAAGTCTAGAATTTTGTTTGGGTGGAGTAGGGTGTAGAGTAGGTACAACTTGATACACCTACTCTTCTTTTGACTCATACCATGGCTAGTACCTATATTCAATCTCTTTCTTAGTCTATTCTCGTACATAATATTGCATACTTTTGGTGTTGGGGTCACATCTCTACCAGGTTTGTTTTCTCAGTGGGTTATCGGGGAGGATATCTGTTGGCATCTCTGTACTCCCTCTTTCTCTCCTTGGGGACTTCCTACTTGCTCCCATTCCTATCCTAACCAGCCTAACCACAGGCTCTCTAGACCAAGCCTGCCTCCCCAACAAACCAACCACAGGCTCTCCCAACAGAGCTCACCTCCTTGATTAGCTGAAGGGAGGGAAGGAGGGAGGGAGAGAGGAAGGAAGGGGGGGAAGGAAGGGGCGGAAGGAAGGGGCGGAAGGAAGGAAGGAAGGGGCGGAAGGAAGGAAGGGGCGGAAGGAAGTGGC